>NC_086448.1:592158036-592325536 GCF_028390025.1 Pseudophryne corroboree | reverse complement strand
CAGTACAGTGCGGTAGTTCACGGCTGTGGCTACCTCTGTGTCGGCACTCGGCAGCCCGTCCATAATTGTATATACCACCTAACCGTGGTTTTTTTTTCTTTCTTTATACATACATACTAGTTACGAGTATACTATCTCTTTATCAACCAGTCTATATATTAGCAGCAGACACAGTACAGTGCGGTAGTTCACGGCTGTGGCTACCTCTGTGTCGGCACTCGGCAGCCCGTCCATAATTGTATATACCACCTAACCGTGGTTTTTTTTTCTTTCTTTATAGTCATACTAGTTACGAGTATACTATCTCTTTATCAACCAGTCTATATTAGCAGCAGACACAGTACAGTGCGGTAGTTCACGGCTGTGGCTACCTCTGTGTCGGCACTCGGCAGCCCGTCCATAATTGTATATACCACCTAACCGTGGTTTTTTTTTCTTTCTTTATACATACATACTAGTTACGAGTATACTATCTCTTTATCAACCAGTCTATATATTAGCAGCAGACACAGTACAGTGCGGTAGTTCGCGGCTGTGGCTACCTCTGTGTCGGCACTCGGCAGCCCGTCCATAATTGTATATACCACCTAACCGTGGTTTTTTTTTCTTTCTTTATACATACATACTAGTTACGAGTATACTATCTCTTTATCAACCAGTCTTTATATTAGCAGCAGACACAGTACAGTGCGGTAGTTCACGGCTGTGGCTACCTCTGTGTCGGCACTCGGCAGCCCGTCCAAAATTGTATATACCACCTAACCGTGGTTTTTTTTCTTTCTTTATACATACATACTAGTTACAAGTATACTATCTCTTTATCAACCAGTCTATATATTAGCAGCAGACACAGTACAGTGCGGTAGTTCACGGCTGTGGCTACCTCTGTGTCGGCACTCGGCAGCCCGTCCATAATTGTATATACCACCTAACCGTGGTTTTTTTTTCTTTCTTTATACATACATACTAGTTACGAGTATACTATCTCTTTATCAACCAGTCTATATTAGCAGGAGACACAGTACAGTGCGGTAGTTCACGGCTGTGGCTACCTCTGTATCGGCACTCGGCAGCCCGTCCATAATTGTATATACCACCTAACCGTGGTTTTTTTTTCTTTCTTTATACATACATACTAGTTACGAGTATACTATCTCTTTATCAACCAGTCTATATATTAGCAGCAGACACAGTACAGTGCGGTAGTTCACGGCTGTGGCTACCTCTGTGTCGGCACTCGGCAGCCCGTCCATAATTGTATACTAGTATCCAATCCATCCATCTCCATTGTTTACCTGAGGTGCCTTTTAGTTGTGCCTATTAAAATATGGAGAACAAAAATGTTGAGGTTCCAAAATTAGGGAAAGATCAAGATCCACTTCCACCTCGTGCTGAAGCTGCTGCCACTAGTCATGGCCGAGACGATGAAATGCCAGCAACGTCGTCTGCCAAGGCCGATGCCCAATGTCATAGTACAGAGCATGTCAAATCCAAAACACCAAATATCAGTAAAAAAAGGACTCCAAAACCTAAAATAAAATTGTCGGAGGAGAAGCGTAAACTTGCCAATATGCCATTTACCACACGGAGTGGCAAGGAACGGCTGAGGCCCTGGCCTATGTTCATGGCTAGAGGTTCAGCTTCACATGAGGATGGAAGCACTCAGCCTCTCGCTAGAAAAATGAAAAGACTAAAGCTGGCAAAAGCAGTAGCACCGCAAAGAACTGTGCGTTCTTCGAAATCCCAAATCCACAAGGAGAGTCCGACTCCAATTGTGTCGGTTGCGAAGCCTGACCTTCCCAACACTGGACGTGAAGAGCATGCGCCTTCCACCATTTGCACGCCCCCTGCAAGTGATGGAAGGAGCACCCGCAGTCCAGTTCCTGATAGTCAGATTGAAGATGTCAGTGTTGAAGTACACCAGGATGAGGAGGATATGGGTGTTGCTGGCGCTGGGGAGGAAATTGACCAGGAGGATTCTGATGGTGAGGTGGTTTGTTTAAGTCAGGCACCCGGGGAGACACCTGTTGTCCGTGGTAGTAATATGGCCGTTGACATGCCTGGTGAAAATACCAAAAAAATCAGCTCTTCGGTGTGGAAGTATTTCACCAGAAATGCGGAATACAGGTGTCAAGCCATGTGTTCCCTTTGTCAAGCTGTAATAAGTAGGGGTAAGGACGTTAACCACCTCGGAACATCCTCCCTTATACGTCACCTGCAGCGCATTCATAATAAGTCAGTGACAAGTTCAAAAACTTGGGCCGACAGCGGAAGCAGTCCACTGACCAGTAAATCCCTTCCTCTTGTAACCAAGCTCACGCAAACCACCCCACCAACTCCCTCAGTGTCAATTTCCTCCTTCCCCAGGAATGCCAATAGTCCTGCAGGCCATGTCACTGGCAATTCTGACGAGTCCTCTCCTGCCTGGGATTCCTCCGATGCATCCTTGCGTGTAACGCCTACTGCTGCTGGCGCTGCTGTTGTTGCTGCTGGGAGTCGATGGTCATCCCAGAGGGGAAGTCGTAAGACCACTTTTACTACTTCCACCAAGCAATTGACTGTCCAACAGTCCTTTGCGAGGAAGATGAAATATCACAGCAGTCATCCTACTGCAAAGCGGATAACTGAGGCCTTGACATCCTGGGTGGTGAGAAACGTGGTTCCGGTATCCATCATTACTGCAGAGCCAACTAGAGACTTGTTGGAGGTACTGTGTCCCCGGTACCAAATACCATCTAGGTTCCATTTCTCTAGGCAGGCGATACCGAAAATGTACACAGACCTCAGAAAAAGAGTCACCAGTGTCCTAAAAAATGCAGCTGTACCCAATGTCCACTTAACCACGGACATGTGGACAAGTGGAGCAGGGCAGGGTCAGGACTATATGACTGTGACAGCCCACTGGGTAGATGTATGGACTCCCGCCGCAAGAACAGCAGCGGCGGCACCAGTAGCAGCATCTCGCAAACGCCAACTCTTTCCTAGGCAGGCTACGCTTTGTATCACCGGTTTCCAGAATACGCACACAGCTGAAAACCTCTTACGGCAACTGAGGAAGATCATCGCGGAATGGCTTACCCCAATTGGACTCTCCTGTGGATTTGTGGCATCGGACAACGCCAGCAATATTGTGTGTGCATTAAATCTGGGCCAATTCCAGCACGTCCCATGTTTTGCACATACCTTGAATTTGGTGGTGCAGAATTTTTTAAAAAACGACAGGGGCGTGCAAGAGATGCTGTCGGTGGCCAGAAGAATTGCGGGACACTTTCGGCGTACAGGCACCACGTACAGAAAACTGGAGCACCACCAAAAACTACTGAACCTGCCCTGCCATCATCTGAAGCAAGAAGTGGTAACGAGGTGGAATTCAACCCTGTATATGCTTCAGAGGTTGGAGGAGCAGCAAAAGGCCATTCAAGCCTATACAATTGAGCACGATATAGGAGGTGGGATGCACCTGTCTCAAGCGCAGTGGAGAATGATTTCAACGTTGTGCAAGGTTCTGATGCCCTTTGAACTTGCCACACGTGAAGTCAGTTCAGACACTGCCAGCCTGAGTCAGGTCATTCCCCTCATCAGGCTTTTGCAGAAGAAGCTGGAGACATTGAAGGAGGAGCTAACACGGAGCGATTCCGCTAGGCATGTGGGACTTGTGGATGGAGCCCTTAATTCGCTTAGCAAGGATTCACGGGTGGTCAATCTGTTGAAATCAGAGCACTACATTTTGGCCACCGTGCTCGATCCTAGATTTAAAGCCTACCTTGGATCTCTCTTTCCGGCAGACACAAGTCTGCTGGGGTTCAAACACCTGCTGGTGAGTAAATTGTCAAGTCAAGCGGAACGCGACCTGTCAACAACATCTCCTCCTTCACATTCTCCCGCAACTGGGGGTGCGAGGAAAAGGCTCAGAATTCCGAGCCCACCCGCTGGCGGTGATGCAGGGCAGTCTGGAGCGACTGCTGATGCTGACATCTGGTCCGGACTGAAGGACCTGACAACGATTACGGACATGTCGTCTACTGTCACTGCATATGATTCTCTCCCCATTGAAAGAATGGTGGAGGATTATATGAGTGACCGCATCCAAGTAGGCACGTCACACAGTCCGCACTTATACTGGCAGGAAAAAGAGGCAATTTGGAGGCCCTTGCACAAACTGGCTTTATTCTACCTAAGTTGCCCTCCCACAAGTGTGTACTCCGAAAGAGTGTTTAGTGCCGCCGCTCACCTTGTCAGCAATCGGCGTACGAGGTTACATCCAGAAAATGTGGAGAAGATGATGTTCATTAAAATGAATTATAATCAATTCCTCCGTGGAGACATTGACCAGCAGCAATTGCCTCCACAAAGTACACAGGGAGCTGAGATGGTGGATTCCAGTGGGGACGAATTGATAATCTGTGAGGAGGGGGATGTACACGGTGATATATCGGAGGATGATGATGAGGTGGACATCTTGCCTCTGTAGAGCCAGTTTGTGCAAGGAGAGATTAATTGCTTCTTTTTTGGTGGGGGTCCAAACCAACCCGTCATATCAGTCACAGTCGTGTGGCAGACCCTGTCACTGAAATGATGGGTTGGTTAAAGTGTGCATGTCCTGTTTATACAACATAAGGGTGGGTGGGAGGGCCCAAGGACAATTCCATCTTGCACCTCTTTTTTCTTTTCTTTTTCTTTGCGTCATGTGCTGTTTGGGGAGGGTTTTTTGGAAGGGACATCCTGCGTGACACTGCAGTGCCACTCCTAGATGGGCCCGGTGTTTGTGTCGGCCACTAGGGTCGCTTATCTTACTCACACAGCTACCTCATTGCGCCTCTTTTTTTCTTTGCGTCATGTGCTGTTTGGGGAGGGTTTTTTGGAAGGGACATCCTGCGTGACACTGCAGTGACACTCCTAGATGGGCCCGGTGTTTGTGTCGGCCACTAGGGTCGCTTATCTTACTCACACAGCTACCTCATTGCGCCTCTTTTTTTCTTTGCGTCATGTGCTGTTTGGGGAGGGTTTTTTGGAAGGGACATCCTGCGTGACACTGCAGTGCCACTCCTAGATGGGCCCGGTGTTTGTGTCGGCCACTAGGGTCGCTAATCTTACTCACACAGCTACCTCATTGCGCCTCTTTTTTTCTTTGCGTCATGTGCTGTTTGGGGAGGGTTTTTTGGAAGGGCCATCCTGCTTGACACTGCAGTGCCACTCCTAGATGGGCCCGGTGTTTGTGTCGGCCACTAGGGTCGCTTATCTTACT
The DNA here is from genome assembly GCF_028390025.1 of Pseudophryne corroboree. NCBI lineage: Eukaryota > Metazoa > Chordata > Amphibia > Anura > Myobatrachidae > Pseudophryne > Pseudophryne corroboree. The sequence continues at coordinate 592,320,291 of NC_086448.1, read as the reverse complement.
CACACAGCGACCTCGGTGCAAATTTTAGGACTAAAAATAATATTGTGAGGTGTGAGGTATTCAGAATAGACTGAAAATGAGTGGAAATTATGGTTTTTGAGGTTAATAATACTTTGGGATCAAAATGACCGCCAAATTCTATGATTTAAGCTGTTTTTTAGGTTTTTTGGAAAAAAACACCCGAATCCAAAACACACCCGAATCCGACAAAAAAAATTCGGTGAGGTTTTGCCAAAACGCGGTCGAACCCAAAACACGGCCGCGGAACCGAACCCAAAACCAAAACACAAAACCCGAAAAATTTCCGGCGCTCATCTCTAATATATATATATATATACAGTGCAGGAAAAGGTGTGTGTATGTGTATATATATATATATATATATATATGTATATATATACAGTGCAGGAAAAAGTGTGTGTGTGTGTGTGTGTGTGTTTGTGTGTGTGTGTATATATATATATATATATATATATATATACAGTGCAGGAATAAGAGTGTATGTGTGTGTATATAAATATATATATATATATATATATATATATATATAATTAATGTCTCCGGGCACTCCTCGCTTCCCAATATGTAATGTAGCCAGGTGCCCTCTGATAAATGGTAGATAGAAAGAGATGCAGCGGCGGCACTCACTTGGCATTTACAATACAAAACACAGGTACTTCTACATCTCACTGTTATTACAAAAAAAAGGTCATATGTGTTTTTATATATATATATATATATATATATATATAGAACAAGTGGAGAAAAAGGGCGCCTACTGGTATTTAAAATAATTTATAAGGTGGACCAAGTGGTAATGTAGGGACATTACTTATCTGATGCAAACAGCATCTTCGGTCGCATGACAAATGTACATATGTAAATATGTTCTATTTCACATCGCATATGTGCCACCCAAGCACATATCACATTGCTTAAGGTTGCTGCCATCCACTATCTGGAGAAGTGTTATTTTTAATCATTACTGTTTTTATGTCTTTATTCACTCCTTTATATACTCATTTATATATCACTGAATCACGTGCACTTATACTGCTTTTATAATGTTACCTGTGCTCCCCCGTATCTATTGTTTTTCATACATATATATATATATATATATATATATATATATATATATATACACATAGACAGCAGTATGGCTCGGCACTCACTAATGGGAAAAGATTACTTGCTGCGGTGCCCTCTGGGGATCTGATCCTGATCCTAAATAGTGTATTGGAAGCAGCGGCACTCTGCAGTCTGGTCAGGTACAAATATAATTACCATAGGGGCTCTGTATATGACTTCAGTAAGATGCTCGATACACTATAACTATGTTATAATTAACTTAAATTAGTCCTCTAAGTCATTATGCTGAATTGCGGTCACGTGACTCCGACTTACACTTAGACCAAGCTTACTATAGCCCAGATCGGAACACGTGACCTGAGTTCCACTAGTAAGGGCGGAAGCGCTATGCCTAGCGCCGCCTGTAGATCACTTTTTACATATGGGAGGTTGCCATTGGAGGGCGGAAGTAACTCCGGCGGCGACCACTATATGACTACTTTCATTGCACTGGTGGGCGCCGTCGGAGTTCCGGTCACGTGACGCATTAGTGGTTGCGTGATCGGGTCTCCGATGACGCGACACTATGTGTAAAAGTACTGTGCAACCCATTGTTCTGTCCCTAACCAATAGATTACTTCCCCTACACTAGTGGGCGCCGCCGGAGCTCTGGTCACGTGGCGCGGCTGTGGTCACGTGATCGGATCTCCGGTGATGCAATATTACGTGCAAAAACATTGTGCTACCCATTACTCTGCTCCTAACCAATAATAAAGCTTAAAATAGTGTCTCCATAGTGACACTTACCCCAACAAACCTATTGATTGGCTACTAATTATAATGATGCTTTTTACTCACCTTTGCTGCTAAAGCCAATCACGCTATGTAAATCGACAAGTTTCAATTGAAACTGTATTTTGTCAAGACTTGTCTCATCCTATGAGAGGTAGGTCTGTCTTCTATGTATTTTAGTTACATTTATATGCATATTGCTCAGTAATCATACAACATTGTTACCAGGTGCTAATTAGCCACCATATTGAAAGGGGTATATAAACCCCACACATTCTAACCATAGATACCTTTGAAAAAAATGCTAGTTTATTGCAGCGAAACGTGTCAGGTGTACAGGAACCCATGCCAGGAATATGTTGTTGGAAGACCGGACCATTCCCCACCCAAACCAGAATACCTACTCTGCACTTGGGGGACTTTACAATAGCAAGTTGAACCGATGAACTGTACTCACCGTATTGCATGAGGAGCTCATCATTTAAAACCTTGGAGCACGCTATCCTCTAGCGGTACCTGCCAATACATTGGACACTGCTTACCGCCCAAAAATTTGCTTACTGGACTGCGCTATCCTTTGGGGGAACAATCTTGGAACGGACTTCCCATTTTCAAATCTTCTCCACATTCCTGGCTGTTTGGGTAACCCTATATTAATTCATTACACAAGTTGTGCTTTTTAACCTTTTATTATTGATGCATGCATTTCTATGGTGTATTTATTTTTAAAATTCAGTATATCAATTTTTATTAATAAATTGTGTAATTATTAGATACATCATCATTATGTTATATTGAACAAATTCAGTGCAGCCTCCATTTTGTTTTTTGCAGGTACAAATATAGCCTTTATTCCGGTACTACGCCGTTTCAGGGATATACCCCGTCGTCAGGGACAAGCAGTACAAAAACAAGTGCCAAAACATTTATACCCACTCTAATAAGTGCTCATAATTACTTACAGTGCTCAACATGGATCCACCTACTTTCTCTCTGTAATAGGATCTTATTACGATCGGCTCCTCTGTGTAGAGGGGGCACATGATCTATAACGTATACTCGCTATATTATGTTTGGCTGTTAAACAATGATGGGCCAGGGGTTGTTCACTAGTCCCTTTATCATGTGCCTGCTTGATGGCGCTTCTATGAAGGGCCATCCGTTCGCGAAACTGCCGCTGCGTCTTGCCGACTTAGGCAAGACCGCAGAGGTATTTCAACATATAAATGACATGAGTGGTTGTGCAGGTCACTTGATGTCATATTTTGAAGGTCTTGCCTGTGTGTGGGTGGCAGAAACTGGATCCAGTTAATAGGGTATTACATGTGGAACAACTTAAACATCGTAAACACCCAACTTTAGGATGTAGAAAGTGAGTTTGTTGCTGTTTGGTAAGCGGGAATACATCTAGTTTGACTAGTAAGACGTGGGCTTACGGTCACCAAAATTGGAGGTTTTCAGGAGAGATCAGGGCATAGTCAGGTGCAGGTGAAGGTGACAAAAAGTCACTCCATCGGCTGCCCCCCCCCCCCCCGTGGAAGACGCGTTTCGCCCGTGCGGCCTTGTTCACTTCACGGAAACCTCCAATTTTGGTGACCGTAAGCCCACATCTGTCCTGTGTAAACTGTACACAGACAGCAGGATACCTTTTGTATTTCACTATACATCCCAGCAGACCTCTTTTGTGTATATACTGTCTGCTGCTTTAGGACCCTGATGTAATTCCTAACCAGTGTTTGCATTTGCCTATTACCCTGCAAAGATAGCACCTGGCAGTTATCTCACACTGTTAGGGTGTTCTATCACCAGCAGAGGCCAGTATACTGCTACAGGATTTCATCTATTGTGATTTCCAGTGTTAATTTATTTTTTGATGATAATATTGCATTTCTGGTCTAGCCTTTTTGACTCATGATATGTAAATTCTCTAACAGGAATTAATTCCTACATTCTGTCCATCCCAAGGTGTACTATAACGTGCGCCAATATCAGCACTTACTGTCAGGGGCTTAATAATAATTGTTTGGTGACACAGAATATCCCACTTCTCTTACCTTTTTCCATTATACAATTGTACAGGAATCATTGATTTTGTGTCTCTCTCTTGTTTTACTATTTCTGCCTATTACCCGGTAAAGATAGCACCTGGCAGATATCTCACACTGCTAGGGTGTTCTTTCACCAGCAGAGGCCAGCATACTGCTATATGATTTCATCCATTGTGATTTCTAGTGCCATTTTACTTACTGATGATAATATTGCATTTCTGGTCTAAGCTGTTTGATTTATGTAAATTCTCCAACATGAATTAATTTCTATACTTTGTTCATCCCAAGGTGTACTATAACGTGCGCCAATATCAGCAATTACTGTCAGGGGCTTATTAATAATTGTTTGGTGACACAGAATATCCCACTTTTCTTACCTTTTTCCATTATACAATTGTACTGCAATCATTGACTCTGTGCCTCTTTCTTGCTCTACTATCTTTCTGTGGACTCTCATCCACGATCCACGGAGCACGATACCACGGATGTGGGATTTTGTGAGCTGTGCCTAACGTGGAAAGCAGATCCACATATTTCTTCCCACTTTACTTATTCACCTCTTTTTGCTTTCCTAGTGTTTCCACCCTTCTTTCTAATTTCTTATATAGGCGCACTCTCATTGGTGTACTTATCACATAAATTCTCTACTATCATACCACGCTGCAAATGCCCGATCTCGTCCGATCTTGGAAGCCAAACAGCGTTGGGCTGGGTTAGTACCGGGAGAGGAGACCCCCTGCAAATACCTGGTATTGTAGAGCAGGAATTATTTTCCTTTCTATGTGAGTTGCGACGCCAACAGCAGTATCACCACTAATTCTGGTTCTTACGATATTTTCTCCCTACTGAAGGCTTACTACCAATAATTGTGGCTTATGTTATAAAGTCAGGTTTCTTGAATGCTGGTGACCATTAATTTCTAATTGTAAGCAGCCCTTTTTGGGACTTACTTATCAATATTGTTATGACCACTCCTCGGTCCCATTAATACAGACATTCTGTACTGGTCAGGGGAAATGGAGGTAAGACAATCAAGTGTCTACAACCTTTTCAATCACTTATTGTGAAAAATCAGACCAGAACATTTTCAATCCTTTATCTGTAATATCTTAATTTCACATGGATCACTCCTATGGGTAATTACGGTTTTAAACTTTAAACATTAAAAATCATGTTTTAAATATTTCTTCTCATATATCATAGGAATTTTCCTACATTTCTAAAGAGTGCGCCCACATAAGAGCCTTATCTCTCTCCCTTTTGATAGTACATGTACTTTCTGGCTCTGGGCGCACCACCAACTAGGACAGTGTCAATAAATGGAAATTTTTTTATTTTTTTCCTCCCAGTTTCCAAGGGTTTAATTGTCCGATTTTGGTTTTCATATATCAATTATATATCAATTTGACTGGTGCCCGATCGTCCTTTGTCTAGTCACAGTCACAGTGCAGCAGCCCACAGCCCTTCACTGATGAGACCGAGCCTGAGGGTGACACAGTATTCCACTGCCCTTAATCACAGTTACAGTAGCTCTTTTTATTATTATTATTATTATTATTATTATTATTATTATTATTATTATTATTATCAGTCACAGTAGTCCTTAATCACATTGCAGCCCACAAGCTTTCAGTGATGACACAAATTCTGAGGGTTACACAATAATATCCCACTGCCCTTATTCACAGTCATAGTAGCTTTTTCTAATTATTACATTATTAACAATCACCATTGCCCTTATTCACACTGCAGCCCATAGCACTTCACTGATGAGACAAAGTCTGAGGGGGTGATACTGTATACTACTGCTCTTAATCACAAACACATACGTTCTTAGTTAACAGTCATAGCCCAGTCATAGCTTAATCACACTGCAGCTTGCTCCACACCCTCTCCCTCTGGCATTCTGTGTAAAAATGGTGCCCAAACCAAGAGAGAGGGACAAAATTGTGAGATTCGACGCTGGCAGGATGACATATTGCCTCATTTTCAGATCCGATCATGGGAGGAAATACTGAGCCAAGACTCGAAAATATACAGAAACTGTAAGTTCAGGTGATTTTGGATTCCATGGAAACTGGACTGCTAATCTCTAGTAGAAATACTAATAAAACTAAGAACCTGCACAGTGCAGTAGAATAGCGCAATCAAAGTAGGTGTCAGATAAAAATTTAATAGCGATGAGCATTTTCTGATATACAGTATGAAAGTAACAAAGCCATATTATATAGTGCACAACTGAAACTGGGGTATATGTGCTTTTATTAATAAATATACAGTATCATACATATATTTGGTTATATTTAAAACCTCAATGTCTTTGATCTTTTGTGGCCTTTTTCAGTGTTAGTTTGTAGAATTGTGGAACTTGAATATGAGTGATAATATCATGATTTGGAACATGTGCAGATATTCTAGTACCTTCAGGGTATGAAACACATTTGAGATGCTACAAGCACTCTGGGCAACCTGCCTGACAAGTTATCATAGCCGCTGACATCTTCCGATCTCAGCACTGCATAGGACACAGAAGCCTGAGCAGATAGCAGGGAGAAGCTTGTCACAGCGAATAATAACCACACGCTACAAACACCAGAGGCATACGGCAGGGATAGGTACAGTAGGGAAAGTGACATTATGACTCCTAACCAAACCCCACAATTTATCAGCAGTATTACAGGCTCACTCTGGACAAACCTACAAAAAAGCTAAAATATTGAGTTTTAAATATGCCCAAATATATGTCAATATATTTATAAAAGAAAGGCACATACATTATACCCCAGTTTCAATTGCGTACCATATCATATGGTTTGCTACATTCATACTGTATATCATAATCAGCAAGCACTTATCATTATTATATTTTAACAAATGTTGCACATCAAATGGATCGGTGCTATATAACAAAGTAGGTTTGTCACTTCCAGATGTTTTATTTATGTGTATAAGATGCACACGTTGGGGTACATTTACTAAAATTTGTGTTTCAGATAATTTCAGCTGAGATCAATCTCAGCTGTCATTGGCTGTTTAAAATTGCAACTTTTATAAAACAAATTTGGTAATTTACTAAACTACTGTTTGTTCAAATTGATTTTTCCAATGTTGATGTAATTCGTAATACAGAGCAGTATTTTAAAGGGGAGTTTTGTAAAACACTGCAGATTATGACACAATGAAGCCCGGCTGGATCATTGTGATCCGTGCAGGGCTTCATTGTGTAACATGTGTGAAAGAGTTAAAAATCAGAAAAAAATTGCATAGGGTCCCACTCTTAAGCATAACCAGCCCGGGCTCTTTGAGCCTGCCTGGTGATTAAAATAGCAGGGGATAAATGCGTAGGGGGCCCCCAGTGTTTTAAGAACCAGCACTGGGCTCTTGGACCAGTCCGGGTTCCAAAAATATGGGTGGAAAAGGATTTAGGGCCCCCCAGCATTTTTTAAACCAGCACCGGGCTCCACTCGTCAAGAAGATAATGCCACAGCTGGGTACATAATTACACAGATCCGTGCAGCCATGGCATTACCCACCCAACTAGCCAGACATGGCTGGGGTTCCATGGGTGAGTAAAGACCTCCCAATAAAGAGGTCCCCCCACCAGGCTCAGCTCATCACTGTGGTGGGAACCACTTAATTGGAAAAACCACAAGTGTCATCCTGATTTGACTTTGGGTTTAGAAGGTGACACCACAAAGTCAATTGGGGACGAACCTGTGGTTTATCCAATTAAGTGGTTCCCACCATAAGAATAAATGGAGTCAAGCATCTCTATTCATTCCTGCGGGCAAACAGTGATAGCCCTGGGAGAGCAAAGTCAAGTAGGAAGCTTTTGCTCCTGATTGGTTGCCAGGTTCCTCTAGTGACATTAGTCACATAGTGGCTCGGCAGTCACATAGTACAAGTGTATGTGTAGACATACCCTTGTACTTGTTTTTTCTGGTCCGGGATTTATGTGTTTTTTTTCTTTTAACCTTGTGAATGCCTACATGAAACAAAGAGGACCGATCTACATTGGAAATAGATAAGTGAGTATATATATATATATATATATATATATATCTATATCTATCTATCTATCTATCTATCTATCTATCTATCTATATATGTATACCAGTACAGGAAGACACTGCGGCACTCGGAGTCTTTAACTTGGAAAATGTGTATTCAAATTAGCACTCCAAAGGTTTGGAGTGCTGATTTGAATACACGTTTTGCAAGTTAAATACTCCGAGTGCCGCAGTGTATTCCTGTACTGGTAACACTTCTTTTTACTGGGGGCACCGGAGCTACCTATTCCCACGAGAGTGGAGTGCCGGTCCATGCACTAGTGTGTGTGTATATATATATATATATATACATATACAATATTGGTCTGGCGCCCTTGCCAGAGGTCACAATCTCAGTGGTCCTCTTCTTGGTTTTTATACGTTGAAAAGAACACAGTTAAAAGTCCAAAACAATTTAAAAAAAGTTCTTCTTAAAGTGTTGATAGTACAGTCATTTTTCTTCCCCTTTTGGGGTCACAGTAAACATCACAGACAAATACCTGATGCGTTTAATCTCCTTATTTGTCTGTGATGTTTACTGTGACCCCAAAGGGGAAGAAAAATTACTGTACTATCAACACTTGAAGAAGAACTTTAAAAAAAATGTATTGGACTTTTAACTGTGTGTTCTTATTAACATATAAAGACCAAGAAGAGGACCACTGAGATTGTGACCTCTGGGCCAGACCACTATTGTTTCCATATTCTACATTGTGATTCCCACCAACAGGAGATTGGAGTGGTAATAGGCTGCCCGTATTGAAATTAATTTTTAATAGCTCAAATAGGGGTATTGTTTATATATATATATATATATTATTATTATTATTATTATTATTATTATTATTATTATTTTTTTTTACAGGTGACCAATGCATTTCTGTGTGGACTAGTGGATGTGAATAGCTGTGTGGGATATACAGTAGGTAAGTATATGTAAATGTAAGTGGGAGTGTACATGTATGTTTTATTAAAGTTTTACTCTGTAATGTGTGTGTGTCTTGTCTTTATTTTAATATTTATGTTACATTAGAACTACAGGTGCCATTGGGCCCTTTAATGCCCCTCATACTTGTACTTGTGGTTCACCAAGTACCAGCATGCGGGAAATGCTTGCTGAGACTTATAGCTCCATTGTAAAAGACAATATTTTATCTGAATTTAACTTAATGGTACCCACAGGCAGCGGTAGTTGGGGACAGCCTCGGGTTTAGCCCTGGCCCTTGGGTGCCTGTAGGGGGAGGCACTGTTATTGGGAAGGTCCCAACTCCCCCAGGGAACCCCAACCAGTCACTAGTCAGGATGGTGATGTCATGGCCACAGGGACTTGTATAAATGTGCCTCCCAGCTGTGGCGTTATCTTTCTGACCAATGGAGCCCAGTGCTGGTATCAAAAGTATGGGGGGACCCCTACATCCTTTTTTACCTGTATTTTTAGAGCCAGGATTGGTCCAAGAGCCCGGTGCTGGTTCTTAAAATACTGGGGAACCCCTACACATTTTCCCCAATATTTTAAGCACCAGGACTGGCTCAAATAGCCCAAAGCTGGTTATTCTTAGGAGGGATGACCCCACACAATTTCTTTTCTGATTTTAAAATCTCAGACACTTTACACAATACAGCATGCACTGATCTCACTAATCCGTGCATGGATCTCCAAACGTGCCAGCCAAAAGCAGTTCTATTTGAAAGTTCTATTTCTGTATGAATTCCATCCTTTTCCGGCAGTGTTTGGCTGTTGTCGGCAGTGATTGAGAATACAAATCTTTAGTAAATTCCTATGTTGTATGAGGTGTATGTGAAAAACTAACTATGTTTGGCCGATGGTCTATTTGTTCGTGCATGTGTGGCTGCCATGTATCTCCATACGAATTGGTTAAATTCTGCCGTGATATGTGTTTAGTAAATTACCGAGTCGCATTTTCGACCGAAAATGCTATCTTTATTAAAATCGAGAGCTTAGTAAATTTCCCTATTTGTGTGAGAAAGACATTAGATGCAGCCAAGTTGCTCAGGACATGGAGCACCATGAGGGGCTGTTTGGTGCAGCTGAAGTCACAGTGTATGAGGACACATATGCACATTCTTATCTTATTGTACCACGATATGCCATATTGTAAATTGAAAGACTTCGATCCAATATACTGTTTTCGGATACTTATAGGGGGTGGAATCAAATTAATAAATGCTTAAAGAAAACCCTTTACTCATCCCCTTATATTCCTTTTTTAGGGCAAAAATCTTTTACTCCTCTAACTAATCCAACATGTAAGCCCTACTTTCCATTTCAGAGCTACAAGACAAATATTGTCTTCCGTGTTCTCAATTTTCTATGTTCATACAAATACGCCATTATGTCCAATCTTTGGACACCCTGTTAGCGATTTTCTGCTCTTTGGATGCCAAATCCTCAGTTCTGTCTTCCTGTAAATTATCTAAATTTTTAATTTTATACCTCTATTACCATTTGATTATGCCACCTCCACACATATAGTCTTCCATCTCCCAGGCATGGCGGTTGGAGTTGCCTGATCTCCCAGCTTTCAAGTCAGTTATAAAATGTTTGGATAGAGTTCTTCTTACCCTTAAATCAGCCCACCTGTAAGAGGTTCATATTCATATTTTTAAACCATACTTTTATTACCCCAGCACAGAGAAAACATTCTGGGCCAAATGTAATAGATTGAAAGTTTCAGAAAGTGAGAGATTTGGTAGGGTTTTGCAGTTTTTTTTTAAGTGGCAATCATTTACACAGCAAGATCAACCTGGTTTTGCAGTGTAAATGATTGCCACTTTAAAAAAAAACTGAAAAAACCTTACCAAATCTATCACTTTCTGAAACTCTCACTATATTACATTTGGCCCTTTGTTTCTTCTGACACTAACACTTGCATCAAATAATGCTTCATTTTCTCACAAACTGTGGTATTGTGGCAAGGTAAAAAAAATTCTGGAACAAGCTATTAGAATACTTGAACACCACAATACAGTTGAGATTGACCAAAAATGCCACAGCCCTCTTATTTACAGAATTTTCCTATTGGAAGTGACCCAATTTTTAGGCCCTTGAAAATCCATACTGACTGTTATGGTCACAGTGGCCAAACATATGATTAATAGATATTGGATGTCTTGATCAGCACCTGCTCTATATGAGTGGAATATTGCTGTACTCAAAATGTAATATCATGAGAGACGTATGGCTACTCTCAATATTGATAAAGTAGTTTTAACTTTTTCCTCAAAAAAGTGTGTGGGGGGGCATATATAGATCGCTTACCTGATTCATTATGGGACAACATATGGAAGGTGTTTGAACACGCATATTGGTTTCTGCATAAGCAAATTGCTCATTAACCCTTTTCACTAGTGCTTTGGATGATTTCAGGTGCAAAATGGGTATTCTCTACTCTACATATTCTATATACAGTATTTTCTTCACATACTATTCAACTATGTCATACTTCTCTGTTCTACACCTATTTTCCTTAATTTTATATATATTAATTGTTTACAACCTTTCTCAACAGTAAAACTTGAAAAAGAGAACAGCATATTCCATTTTATTGGCAGGTATTGTCATTGCATGATTCTGACATTTGTTATCATACTGTTTCTGGCTTAAACATATTGTATCTTTCTCTGCTGTTCAATAAACAGTTTTTAAAAAAATCACTTAAATCTGTCATCTTACACAGATACTCCCCTCAAATTCCCCTGCTTGTGTCAGACAACATTGCATGTTAAATATGCGTCTGTCACTGAGCTGTCAAATACTGTACATGAATTAATCTAATATGTTGGACACTCATTGTTGATATAGACATAACCAAATCTATATTTAATTGAAATTCTTTTTTTCTTTTTCCTTTTAAGTAGATTGTTCTTTTGTGCTTAGACATATTTTTAGTTTTACAAATGCTGTCAATGGGCAATTGCAGTGGTAACGGGATGCAGTTAATTTGCCGGCAATCGGGATCCCTGCGGTCAGGATACTGATGCTGAAATCCTGATTGCAGACAATGCCGCCACCCGGAATCCCGCTCACAGGGGTTATTCCTACTCTTGAGTGTCCACGACACCCATACAGTGAGAATAGAACCTATGGTGAGTGCAGCGAGCCACCAAACCTGCAGCGTGGCGAGTGCAGTGAGCCCACAAGGTTCCTGGCATACTGATGGCCGGGATGCTGTTGTCGGTATACTGACGGCCAGGATCCCGACCGTCGGTAAATCATACCGAACCCGTGGTTAAAATGCAGTAGTGTAATGCTTTAAATACATAAAAAGGCATATTGTACCTCGGGATGGAGAAAGATTATAAAATCTAACAAGACACGATAGTTTCCTACATTCTAATCCATTTCCTCCTCCCTCCTCCAATCTCAAAATTTCTATGTTGGTCAGGTTTGGTAAAATTATTAGTAGTGTAGGCATCAGTTAAAGCATTTGTTTTGTATCTTGTTTCATCTAGCTTATTGAAATTATCTAATTTAAGGGCAGTACGGATGATGTAATTGTTAGCATTATTGCCTCACACCAATGAAGTCATGGGTTCTATTCCCACCATGGCCCTAACTGTGTGGAGTTTGTATATTTTTCCTATGCTTGCTTTGGTTTTCTCCAGGTACTATGGTTACCTCCCACACTACATAAATATACTGGTAGGTTAATTGGTGCCCAATAAAAAAAAAATATCCCTAGTGTGTAAGTGTGTAAGTGTGTACATGCGTTTAGGGCAGACTGATGGGCCAAGTGGTCCTTATCTGATGTCAAACTGTATGTTTCTGTGTTACTTTTTGTCTACTCTTTGTTTGTTTCCCTATTTTCCACTTTTGTGATTACAACCATTTGTGCTTCCTATTGTATTACAATTGATAAGTGATTTTGCATACACATTTTTGTTTACTACATGGTTTTCAAATAATTCATAAATAAAGACTATTAACAACAACTTTTACAATTAAATCAGTAACTAGTATAGTATTTATACTTTGCCAAAAACGTTGCAGTATAACACCACTTTTGTTAAACTACAACTGTAAATATGACAATATATTTAAATCATCCAAGTGAATGAATATGTAAATCAGTGTATCAAGACAGAATATTGTCTCCTACACATCGTCTAGTAAAAAGAGCTCCACAACAGATATCATATTAACAATCGGGCACCAAAGGCCATGGATACTAGATTAGCTGTCTTAAGTGATATATTACATTTTCAAAGAATTTGACAGCCTTTCTTCCTCTCTTCTGCAGAGGCTGACAGCATTCATTTTCACTGCCTCGGTAAATTACACACTAGCTCTATACTGTACTCTTACTCTCTGACAGTTCCTTCAGTTTATACCATGACTCATATTGTGTTGTGAGTTATTAAAACAAGAAGGTCAGTAACCTCATATGAACTAATACATTCTGAAATAGATCATAGCTTGACCATTAATATGTATTTCCTCACAATCTGAAGGGTTTTGTAATAGTAAAATATGAATGTTGAGTTACATTCACATGCACTACAAGTAAAGCCATACATATTACAGTATGTCAAAAAAAGTCTGGGTGTGAAAACAGTTGCTCTCCAAAACGGATGGGGTTATATTTTGAGAGATCTTTTTGAAGACTTAGCAGCTGGTGGGTGTATATTGGGATTAGAAAAGAGGTTTGATCATTATTTTTTATTATTATTATTATTATTATTATTATTATCATTATTATTATTATTATTATTATTATTATTATTATTATTATTATCATATATTTGTAAAGCACTGGCATTAACAAAGTTGTTGCACCCAGATTACTCCTGTCTGCACAATTAGTTTCATCGTCATCATCATCATCATCATCATCATCATCATCATCATCACATGTTTGTAAGACCTCTAGCGTTTATGCAAGAGTCATCCAAAAACCTGCATATTTATGCATATGCACAAATCTACATGACCCACAATCCCATCAATATGCCCTCCCCGAACTTAGCCAATGTGAGCTTATTTTGCTACTGCCCAAATGTGTATACTTAGTCACCAGTGGTGATGTGACTGAAATGTGCACACCTATGCATTTCCTGAACATTTGTACCCTTGGTTTCAGGGCATGTGCATTGTGTAAACATGCGGCAAATGCTCCGTAAACAGAATTGTATTCTACTCTACCAGAGCTTCTCATTTTTCAAGATGTGCATAAGAAGAGTAGAAGCAGAGGTACACATGCTACAAGAGTTCTTAAATAATAATATTTCTTACTATCTGTGTTTGTAGTTGGTTAAATCAGTAATGCAGTCTCTAGTTGCTGCTATACAGCCTGGAGGATAGGAGTGGCTTCATGCTCGCTTAAGAGAGGCCTAGTAACTATTATTCTAATCCATAGGTTCTCAAACTCGGTCCTCAGGACCCCACACGGTGCATGTTTTGCTGGTCTCCTCACAGAATCACAAGTGAACTAATTAGCTCCACCTGTGGACCTTTTACAATGTGTCAGTGAGTAATTAATACACCTGTGCACCTACTTGGTTACCTGCAAAACATGCAACTGTGTGGGGTCCTGAGGACCGAGTTTGAGAAGCTCTGTTCTAATCTATTCCCTCTTGTGGCTGGAGGTAAGAATGATACTGTGACTGTCAAATGCCTGTTCATTTTTGTTAATTAACAATACTATTCATAAATCAAATGAAATATAAAAGCTAGTTATCTATTTAAATGTATTCGCTATTGCATTTGACAATAATGAGCACTATAAAGTATATCCAAATTCCAATAAAGAAATAAAGCCAATCCTGAGTAAATTTAGGAGCCTAGCATGGATTTATGTTACAATTGCTGCTTTCACTACAGAACATTTGTGATTCATTGGAACACAGACTAAGGGTCTATTTACTAAGCCTTAATGGCGATAAAGTAGAAGGAGATAAAGTACCAGCCAACCAGTCATCTGTCAAACACAGGCTGTGACATTGCAGTTAGGAGCTGCTTGGCTGGTACTTTATCTCTGTCCAAGGCTTAGTAAATAGACTCCTGATTCCACTATTGTAGCACAGCACTTGTATTACACAGCATAATTACTATCCTGCACTCCTGAATGCAAGTGACACTGGAGACTCACAGTCTAAGCAAGCTATACAGAACAACCTGTCCAGTTTCTTGGAGGGACCCAAAACACCTGCATGTGGATGTCAACCTGTATGAGTTCCAGAAAAACTTTAAAAAACAAACTAGTTGCATTTCATCTGAACCTATCTCGATTCTATACCTTTAATTATTATTATGAAATGGTCTGACTACTTGGCATTAAAAGGCATTTATCTGGTCACAATGCATGTTGAGTTTCAACTGCTGACACTTGAATGTATTCAAGATCTGCTCTATTTCATTATTATTGTGGAATGCAAAGTGCTGATTATTGTTAAATGCACTTAGTGTATATATTTGAAATAGCTAATTGGCGTTTAGATTTCATTTGATCTTTATGAATGACATTAGGTTTTTTTCTATTGAATATATGTTCAAATGTTAAGCAGGCACTTTTGAGTGGTTTAAACCTTTGTTAGGGCTTCTTGTTAGCCTTTTTACAACTAATACAGATTCCCTATTTCATCTAACTTGCCGCTTTGTTGTTTTTTATCATTAACACAATGCACCAGGAGTGAATCATTGTTGGTTTTCATTTTTGTTAAGCTTTGGAGAAAAGCATGAGAAAAAGATGGGGTCATCCCTCTGTGCAATACCAGAATAAATAGATAAAACATAATAGTTTAATATACTTTCAAAATAGTAAATACCACCAATGCATTAGACTCCCCACCAATGTTCCTTATTGATAACAGCTGGTAGTACGAATCCACATTTCTGATCAATAAACATTAGAATAGGTCACATTTTGTACAAATCTTTAACAGCTGTAAGCAATAGAATTCACTATAGTTTTTATTTTATGGTATATTATATGGTATACAAGAAATAACCAAATATGGTTGAATTGCATTCTTTTATTCCATCATGGCTGCACAGGAGATTAGTATGTATTAAGAGGATTACAGTCAAATGATATTTTAAGTTGCACTGACCTGGACCTCCCTGTTCTACATATACTTTTTTTAAAGAGCATGTCAGGGACAAGTCAACTGACAAATGGTCAGCTCTTCACAATTCAAAGATAATGTGAAGCCATTATGGAGCAACAATAGTTACATACAGTTCAGGATTTCTAAAAAGGTGAATATAAAGATGCCTGAAATACAGCACCACACAGATGCAAGCTGTGAGGCAGTGCAGCTGGGTGCTTTTAAAAGTAAAGCTGGTAAGGATCTTCTGGGCTGTCCAGCAGCTTGTCAAGATGCTCATATTGGTGAGTTTAAATCTATATCTGATATATTTTTGCAAATTTTCTCAGTGGATTAAAAAAATTCTTCTTAAGAATAAGCTAATCAACTAATGGCCATGGTGGGTTTAGAAAGAGTATGGTGTCTGAATATTAATAAGGAGACAATAAATATTGGAGTTTGTAATATTTAATATCAAGAAAGTATTAAATTAAATATATTGGAACAAGGTTGATAAATTGATTGCAAGCTTGCGAGCAGGGCCTTCCTACCTCTATGACTGTTTGTTATTACCCAGCTTTGTTTAATCATTGTTTCCAATTGTAATACACAACAGAATTTGCTGCGCTTTATAAGAAACTGTTAATAAATAAATAAATACATCTTAAACCAATATTGTGTGTTACTATTTATGTCCAAAACAGTAAGAAAAGATTTGGAAATGTGACCACGTGGATATTAGATGTTTACTGCCAAGATAAAAGAAAACTTTCTAAAATTGACAAAATATAAATTTGATGATGATGTTGATCATAGATAAAGGCAGTAAGTACAACTTTCATTAATTAGCTACAAGGATATTTTACTGATGTTTTTGTTTTTAGTGGGAAAATGCTGTGCTTTATATAAAAATTGTATATGGTTCGAGATACTTGCTCAAATTTTGTGTCATACTGTACATCATCAGAATCCAGTGTTTGTTCTCTCTGCACCCTCCAAATGTGTGACTACTGGCTTGCATCCTGCTTCCTTTTGTAGAACTTTATGCTTTTTGTTATGTGACCATTGATATCACCTTGGAAGCACATTGAAACCAAGCTAACCTATTTTAATAATTCTTTGTCACTAGATAGGTACCAGATTATTAGGCTTCACAGCTTTGCCCTAGTGTTCCCTGTATATTTATTGGAGTACTCCTATCTAATGACAGAGACTACTCATTGACCTGCTCTCTATCTATATTCACATGTATTCTGGTTAAATGTTAATTTTAATCGCAAAAGACAAAAAATATTCTGATGTACATAAACAAGTATCATACTGTAGAACCATTTTGCAATGCTACTTCCATTTTCAGATCCATATAACACCTTTTTCTCTACCCTTTAAAGCTTTGTTTGATAGTTTTTTTTCTATATATTACTTGCAGATTGTTGTTATGCAACTTCCAATTGCAATCTAATATCACATGTAAATTCCATCTTCCTGATAACAGCATTCCATATCCTTTATGTCTTGGTGGAATCTTTCTCTTTGATCATCATTAATGGCTCCAATGGTTTCAGAAAATTATTCCAAGTGATCTTTCAGATAGTGTATTTTCAAGTTCACCAAAAAAAACTTTTTGTTGGCATCTTTTATACTATTTGTTTGTATTTGTGATCTTTGAAGTCCCCAAAAAATACTTTACTAATTCATTAAAAGCATTCCAAGCCTCACTTTCAATAGTTTTCATATTATTTTTAAACACATAGTCTGTTGAATGCTTGGTCAACAAAACTGCTTACTTTCAATTTGGTAATCCAACAGACACAGATTTTTTATGCAGATACTTAAAATATATTTTTGTCAAATCTTCTACAATTGGTTTGAAATAGTGTCATATGAAAAGAGGGTAGTATGACTTTTGTGGGATCAACAAACCTTCCACGGCAAACATTTTTGTATGCAGGATTTAAATCAGCACTGCTTGGCCAATGTTAACTTTTTTATTTGCTATACTTTTCTCACTAAAATCATAGTTGCTTTATGAATTTCCTCTGCTGTCCAAGGAGCATGAATTGTTTTTTAAGATCACAACATATCATTCATCTGTGATCCTTGTAGATGAGCTTTGAAAGACTTGTTTATAAATTTCCTTCAGGTGCACAGAATAAGCAGCCACCCACTGTCTTAAACTGACCATTATGTCTTTTTTTGGTCCAAAAATAGTCATTTTACAGTCCATTTATACAATGTTACTACATTTTGCACACAGAGGTTAAAATTATAATAATCTATATACAGTATATAACAGTTAAAATATGTATGCATATTTGTTCTTCATAGGCTCCTACATGGCTTTATGGATCTGGACCAAACTTGGTACACATACCCTTCATTATACAACTTATAATATTTGTGGGGTTTAAACTAACAAAACTCCACCCCTTTTGGGTCCAGGGCCATATATCTGATATAGATATATATATAGATATATATATATATATATATATATATATATATAATGAATTGGTCTGATTGCTTGTTTGTTTATTTGTCTGCCTGGTTATGCTTTCAGATGGGCCTGCACGGATTGGGATGAAACCAATACGAGGTGATCCAGTTTGAGCCTATGCAGGTTTTAGGGTGGTTAGGGTTGCTGTCTGATCTCATGGCTGAATGCACCGGGCAGAACTTTGACCCAGGGAGTCTGTTCTGGACCTCCCACTGGATAGATATGGAAAAAAACTTCACAGAGTGGAAACATCTCAGAAAACATACTAGGGGGTTGGAGTCAGTCAGACTTCATGGCAGAATGCCCCGGGTAGAATTGCGGCACAGAGAGCATGTTCTGGGCCTTGGATGGATTTGGAAGAAAACCTCTCAAAGTGGTTTTAGATTTGGTGTTAAATTCTAATTGAAATGTGTCCAAAGAAACCTTTATTAAGAGGACCCACTTTAGAAACCTTCAAAAACAAACTTAAATCTTTCCTGTTTACACAAGCATTTCCTCAATGTTGCTTTAGTGTCTCCATGCTCTCTATAGTGTATTTTATGAAAAGCTTTTATGTACTTAATTTTTGTATTGTATTATGTGCATTTAATCTGTTAAGCACCTAGACTCCTATTGGAGCATTATATAAACACAACAATTATTATTATTATTATTATTATTATTATTATTAATAATCTAATAAGATTGACAGTAATAGTTTCACTTGCTGACCTTTAGGCTAAGATCAGGAATAGATGGTCATGAATAATGTGGGGCTTAAAGGTTCCCATATTAGGCAAATAGAATCTCCTTGGCCTCTGGCCAAGAGGCTAAATCTTGAGGTGCTATCTGCCCTTGGTGCTGCCTGAGCAAGGTGTGCACAAAAAGAGAGTAATGATGGTGTCCCACCTTTGCACTTAATACAGCACTTTGCACTATGCATTTTTAAGTAGCACCATTTTCTCTTTGCTCTAGCTTTTTTTTTTTTACCTTCACCATACCTTTACAGATTATTTTGTGTGGCTCATGTTCAGGGGTTTCAGGTGAGACCCTTATGGGACATTCTCTCTCCATATTGTTAGATGCTCTTTGCTTAGTGGTTTTTTTTTGTATAATCCGCTTTTATTGAACACATTGAGAAACTTAGTCCAGCAATGGTAAAAGTTACAATAGAAATGAAGTATACAAACTAACAGAGTGAGTTTAGTTTGCTCGGAAATCAGTTTCACCATTAGCGTATCATCTGTGTCATAAAGGTGTGTGGAGTTTCTCAAAAATATTTTCTATAAACAAAGTAAAGAAGTAGATCCTTGTTGAAGCAGCCTAACATAAAGGATATTGAAAGGATCAGAAGAAAGAGGTGTTAGGAAAAGATAGGAAAGAAAAAGTTTGCAAACCACCCAAGTAGGAGCTCTTTTGAAGAGAAAGAAAAAAGAACAATTAGCTTCATTGGCCAGTTTTGCCTAGGGTGGAGAAGTAGTTTAGGTATGCCGGTGTAGTTTTGTCTTCAAGCCAGGGGAGCAAGATATCTGCAAATTCTTGAAAACCTCCATTACCAATTGACCTAGTCAGAATAGTATATTTAATTCTGAGTCTTTTACGGTGACAGATAAACTGCTGTATCAGGGATTGTACGGTTCGAAACCAATAGTCTGGTACATAAATTGGTAAGGCTTGGAGTATATACAGGAGTTTGGGGAGAGTATTCATCTTTACTATATTCATTCTCCCAAACCAGGATAGCTGTTTAAAGTGCCATCTAGATTAGTCGTTGCAAATTGTTTGAAGGAGTAGTAAAAAATTTAAAGATAATAATTGGGCCAAATCACTAGGTATGTTTAAGGCCTGCTACAGTGATAGCAGAAGCAGAAATATTAAGAGCACATGATTTGTACATATTGATTTTAGTTTGATAACTTTCCAAAAACTGCTAATTCATGCATTAAGTGTGGTAATGAAGTAGTCGGGTATGATATTATTGCCAGAAGGTCATCCGCAAACATTGCTACAGTAATTTATATTCCTCATCTCCAACTGAAAAACTGAGAATATGAGAAATAGACCTAATAGCTCTGGCTAGAGCTTCTATGCAGAGGACACATATTAGTGGAGATAGGGAACAGCCCTGTCTTGTTTCATTACATATGGGAAAGGGATCTGATAAAGAACCATTAACTCAGACAATGGCTGTAGGGGATATGTAAAGGGACAAAATCCTATGAAGAGTTTCCTGGCCTAAACCAATATGTTCCAAGACTGATCTCAAAAAAGTCCAACTTACCCTATCAAATGCCTTTTCGGCATCAGGTGAGAGTAAAATGGTAGGGATCTGGCTATGAGAAGTTAGATGAATAAGGGTCAGAACTTTAATGGTGTTGTCCTTAGCCTCACAGCCAAGAACAAAACCTACCTGATCACTGTGAACGAGTGAGGGAATTAATTTATTTAATCTGTTTGCCAATAGCTCTGTTAACAATTTGAGGTCAACACTTAAAAGAGAAATGGGTCTGTAACTAGAGCATAAAGATGGGTCTTTACCCTGTTGAGGTATCACTGTTATATGTGCCTCCAATGAATGATGTGAAAAATGGGATTCGGACAAAACCAAATTAAAGGCTTTGAGAAGCATGGGAATCAATTTGAATTTAAACGTTCTGTAGTGTGCAATGGTAAAACCATCTGGGCCTGGACTTTTGCATGACAGGGTGGAGGAGATGGCCTTATCAAGTTCATGAGATGTAAAGTGTTGCTCTAGGGCCTCAATGTCTGAGAGGGGGAAAATTGGATAAGTCAAGGCAGTTAGACAACCTTTAGTTTGTTGAAGAATATGTTGGGGGTCAGTATTAGAGGAATTTTTGTCTAAAGTGTATAGCGTAGAGTAGTACAGGTTGAGTATCCCATATCCAAATATTCCGAAATACGGACTTTTTTGAATGAGAGTGAGATAGTGAAACCTTTGTTTTTTGATGACTCAATGTACACAAACTCTGTTTAATACACAAAGTTATAAAAAATATTGTATTAAATGACCTTCAGGCTGTGTGTATAAGGTGTATATGAAACATAAATGAATTGTGTGAATGTAGACACACTTTGTTTAATGCACAAAGTTATAAAAAATATTGGCTAAAATTACCTTCAGGCTGTGTGTATAAGGTGTATATGAATTATAAATGCATTCTGTGCTTAGATTTAGGTCCCATCACCATGATATCTCATTATGGTATGCAATTATTCCGAAATACGGAAAAATCCGATATCCAAAATACGTCTGGTCCCAAGCATTTTGGATAAGGGATACTCAACCTGTATTGTGAAAAGCAGGAAGCTATCTCTGGTGTCTTAAAATGTAAAGTACCCTTGATATCTTTCATGGAACCAATTAAAGAGGCCAAGTGTTGTACTTGAAGTGCCTGTGCTAGTAGGCGGCCTGGTTTGTTGCCCCATTGATACTATTTGCAATTACACTTACGAATGGCAAATTGGTCATTTTCAGAAATAAGTTTATTCAATTGCTATCAAGCCTCCATTAGTTCCACAAAAGTCCCATCTGACAGTGAGGCTTTATGGTAGGATTCAAGAGTTTGAATTTTCTGTAATACACTCATCATCCTTAACTGTTTTTGTCTCTTCATATATGAGCCAAGCTGTATAAGCTTACCACGAAGGATGCATTTGTGTGCCTCTCATATAGTTATTTTAGAGACATCATCTGAGTCATTTGTGGCAATATAGCCGCTTAAGGCTTTATCTAATTCCTCTTTGCAAAAAACATCTTGTAGTAGTGACTCATTTAGTCTCCAGGTCTCCTGTCCATGAAACTCCTGCAGGACCACTAAAGTCAGTGACAGCGGGGCATGATCTGACAAAGTTATTGGTCCAATAGTAGCATCCACCAGAAGGGGAGGTGCATATAATATAAACCTTTTATTCCTACCAGCCAGAGTCCTGCTGAGATCGTCGGTTGCTGAGAAATAAAACTATATTCATCTATCTAGTGTGTTATTAAATGCTGTTGTAATAGTTCTGATATAATTGACATTGTTATTGTCAATGACAACAGCCCATTAAGGGTCTATGTGAATCCTAATATTGTATATTGGAAGAACGACAGACCGTAGAACAAGTGTTCCAAAGATTATCAACTACTTTTGACACTAGCACCTTGTCAGAGTTGAAGTCACGATTCTATTCCAGAAAGCAACAGCCAGTAGAATTGTTACGGGACTTTGCGTTAAGTTGCAGGAACCATTGAGGGACGTTAAAGAAATAGATGAAGCGGAAGTGAGAGAAGTGGACAAGGTCCTAGTGAACCAATTTATAGTCGGGACCAGTTGTGAGAATAGTAGGGCTCAATTGAAACTGTTAAGGTTACAGAAAAGAGGTGATTCCTTTTTAGATTTCAAGGAGGCAGCGATTAAAGTGATCGGATCGACCCAGCAGAGAAGAGATTCCCTTTCCTGAGCTGCCGGGATATCAGGAATCATCAGAAATAAGGGAGGATTCTTATAATACATCTGGCGAAGTGATAAAAGCAAAGAAAGCTGCTCTTCATGGTGTGCAGGCTCCTACTTCTGATCCAGTAAGATTGTTAAACGCGCCCCGCCTGAAAGAAACGAGTCAAATTGGCGTAATGATCGGAGGAAACTAAGAAATGACTGGTGGGAACCATCACCAGGAAGCGGTCGTAGACACATGGATCGGTTTGATTCACAGGTATGTCCTATCTGTAGGAGATGCAATATCAGTGGACATGTGAAATGCGTTTTTCGTCAGGATGAGTCTTTAAATGCCAATACCCCAAGGCCAGAGACCAACCCGCGGGGGGAACAAACACAATAGGTCCTACTTCAGAGGAATGGTGTCCACAATATGTGGGGCAATGTCCCATAATCACCATCCAGATTAATGAGATACAAGTGCCAGCTATTTTGGGCACAGGCTCCCTGGTAACAACAATACAGATGAGGGTCTTCCAGCAGCATTGGGGAGAGACTGAAATTATGCCACCCCCACCAACTTGGCTCAGGCTTTTGGCCAGAAATGGACTGAGTATATCATGCTAAGGATATTGTGAGTTTGACTTTAAGATAGGGAAAACCATCCTCCCGAAACAAGGGTGCCTTATTACTAACGTGGATAACCCAACCATCCCCTCTATAATTGTAGGGATGAATGTATTACAAAATTGCCCTGAGGAATTAATTGCTGCTTTAAGGATGGAGTTGTCTAACACACCACCAATCTTTCAATGAGCCTTACATAAAACAATCCGAACTCTTCAAGGACAACAATGGTTTATTAGTGCTTCAGGAGAAATAGGAAAAGTGAAGATAGCCGATAGACGACCAGTAATTTTACCACCCAATACTGAGACCATTGTGTGGGGAAATGCTTGATGTGGACCCCAGGGGAATAGTTATGATGCCACTGTAGAACCCTGTAATGCAGCCCATCATGATGATATTGTAGTAGCAAGGAGTCTAGTTACAGTAGAAGGAGTGCGAGTGCCTGTAAGAATTCTTAATCCCCATGACTAACCTGTTAGAGTCTTTTGAAATCAAACCATGGCTAAACTGGTGTGGGGGACTTTTCAAGACATTGTTGATGTGGTTTCCACACCTACCCAGATAAGTGCCAGTTCTGAAAACTGTAGCGAAGAGAAGAAAATGTCTCCTTGGTGGGAGGAGATACAAATAGGAGAAGAGGATACTTTAAATAAGCTCAAGCAAGGAGTACTAAATGTCATAAAAGAGAATTCTATCACTCTTAGCAAGCATTCTGCTGATTTTGGATTGGTCGCTCAGATTCAACATTATATTCCAACAGGGGAAGTACCACCTATTAAAGAACGATATCGACCCTTGGCTCCAGCTTTATACCAACCAGTTAAGCAGATGTTGGAAGAAATGGAAACTTCAGGGGTAATCAGAGAAAGTTACAGTCCATGGGCGGCCCCGATAGTATTGGTAAGGAAGAAAGTTGGAAACTTACGCTTCTGTGTCGATTACAGGAAACTTAATCAAGTAACGCATAAAGATGCTTACCCCTTACCGAGGATTGAAGAATCCTTGACGGCTCTAAAATTTGCTACTTTTTTCTCTACACTTGATTTAACCAGTGGCTACTGGCAAATTCAATTAGCACCTGCTGATCGAGATAAAATGGCCTTCACCACTCCTATGGGACTGTATGAGTTTGAGAGGATGCCATTCGGACTTTGTAATGCCCCAGGGACTTTCCAACGAGTTATGGAGTGTTGTTTAGGAAGCAAGAATTTTGACATAGTGTTGCTGTATTTAGACGACATAATTGTCTTCTCCATAAACTACCAAGAACACTTGACACATCTTCACGAAATCTTTCAACGGTTAGAGGAGTATGGCCTTAAGGTAAAGCTGTCCAAATGTCACCTCTTGAAGACTAGTGTGCAGTATCTAGGGCATGTTGTAAGTACTGAAGGAGTAACCCCTGACCCAGAGAAAGTTGTTGTGGTACAAGACTGGCCTACGCCAACCACTCTAAAAGATGTGCAGAAATTTTTGGGCTTCGTAGGATGCTATAGCAGATTTGTGAAGAAATTTTCTCACATCACAGCCCCATTGCATGAACTGCTTCGTGGGGCACCCAGGAACCAACAACATAGAAATACACCAATAGTATGGACGACCGCTCAACAAGATGCTTTTGACCAACTGAAGTTCTTACTAACTCAAAAGCCCATATTGGCATATCCTGATTACAGCCAGCCATTTCAAACTTTATACAGATGACAGTTATCAAGGGTTAGGCGCTGTATTGTCACAGAAGCAACAGGGAAATGAACGAGTAATCGCCTATGCAAGCCGAAGTTTAAAGAAAACTGAGCATAATGACGCAAATTATGGCGCTTTCAAATTGGAGATGTTGGCCTTAGTGTGGGCAGTCACGGAAAAATTCAAGAACTATTTAGCTGCCACTCCATTCATAGTCTTTACGGATAACAATCCACTCTCACATTTGACCACAGCTCAATTGGGGGCATTCGAGCAACAGTGGTGCTCTCGACTAGCTAATTATCAACTCACCATCAAATACCAGAGTGGAAAAAGTAACCTCAACGCTGATGCCCTGTCGCGGCTACCCTTTAGAAATGAAGCTGTTTGTGAAGAGAATGAGTGGGAAGATATGGAAATGCCAAGGTTTCACGATCTTGTCATCCAACAATAGTCCATGACCATCAGAGATCAGACAGTGGACAATCAGAACACTGTGAGTGTAACAGAGCTAGAACCAGAGGAGAAATGGTGTCAAATACAGCAAGAAAGTTTGATCTTAACAAGGCTGAAAGCTCTATTGCTGTCTGGAAAGATTTTAAATAAACTTGAGCAGCAATCGACTGAATCATAGCTGCTTAAGCTATGGCGTAAACGAGATCATCTGAAAATACAAAAGGGACTTCTTGTTCACTGCGGAATTAATCCGAAAACACATCGCCCTGTTACTCAGATAGTGTTACCTCGTCAAGATAACGACTTTCTACTTCAAGCCTACCATGATCACTCAGGGCATTGTGGATTACAGAAATTGGAAGCTCAAGTACGCAAAACATTCTTCTGCATAGGGATGTGAGATGATATAGAAAGATGGTGTGCCAATTGTTCAACTTGTATTCTTCGCAAGCAAACTCCTGCTAATCAGAAAGCCTCCCTTTATCCCATAGTGATCTCCCATCCTCTGGAACTGGTGTCCCTTGATCATATTAATTTGGTGCCTAGCCAAACTGGATACCAATACGCTCTCACTATTATTGACCATTATTCAAAATTTGCTGTGGCCCTTCCAGTGCGTGATCTATCGGCATAGACCACTGCAAAACTGTTTTGGAGGGCCTTTGTTCGTCCTTATGGGTACCCAGAAAACATCTTAACTGATCAGGGGCCTGCTTTCGAGTCACACCTGTTTCAAGAACTTTGGTGGTCATTCCGAGTTGTTCGCTCGCAAGCTGCTTTTAGCAGCTTTGCACACGCTAAGCCGCCGCCTACTGGGAGTGAATCTTAGCATAGTAAAATTGCGAACGAAAGATTAGCAGAATTGCGAATAGACACTTCTTAGCAGTTTCTGAGTAGCTCCAGACTTACTCGGCAACTGCGATCAGTTCAGTCAGTTTCGTTCCTGGTTTGACGTCACAAACACTCCCAGCGTTCGCCCAGACACTCCCCCGTTTCTTCAGACACTCCCGCGTTTTTCCCAGAAACGGCAGCGTTTTTTCACACACACCCATAAAATGGCCAGTTTCCGCCCAGAAACACCCACTTCCTGTCAATCACATTACGGTCACCAGAACGAAGAAAAAACCTCGTAATGCCGTGAGTAAAATACCTAACTGCATAGCAAATTTACTTGGCGCAGTCGCAGTGCGAACATTGCGCATGCACAATTAGCGGAAAATCGATGCGATGCGAAGAAAAATACAGAGCGAACAACTCGGAATGACCACCTATGTGTGTTATACGGGGGCAAGAAGTTGAGAACTACAGCATATGTAATGGGTTAATGTGAAAGGATGAATCAATCATTGATTAGTATGTTGAGAGCTATACCATCACGTGAGCATCAAGAGTGGCCGATGTTATTACCAGAGATTATCATTTTGTACAATAATTCAGAGTATAGCTCTACCGGTTACACTCCGTTCTATTTACTGTTTGGTCAGCCAGCAGTGCGACTGAAATGCTTCGCTAGACCTTGTGTGAAACTACATCCTTCGTTGAAATAGTACGACACGCATGCGCATTGTGCCGCATACGCATGCGCAGAAGAGCTGGTTTTTTGCCTGATCGCTGTGCAGTGAACAAAAACAGCTAGCGATCAACTCCGAATGACCCCCCAAGTACGAAAGCAACAGGCCAATTATTACAATAAGAATGCTTTGGCTGAGCCTCTGAATGTAGGTGATTGGGTCCTGAAGAAAAACAATCATCGGCATATCAAGTTAGATAGCTATTGGGAGGCAACAATTTATCAAGTAACGGGGATTCCACGATCTGAGGTGGCAGTCTATCAGATAACAAAAGATGATGGACATTATTCCTTAGTAGTACATCGCAACCAATTGAGGTAATACAGGGCTTTAGCTGCTAGTGATGAGAGCACTGAAGATGTAGAGGCAGAGAGGGTGAGCCCATTCCCTGAATTATTGCCCGATGAATCCTTATAGGGAATGATGAGACTGTTTTGGACTATGCTAATCCCTAATCATCCAGGAACAGTTACCACTCCAGGAAAGGTATCAGCCTTTGATGCTGAAGAAGAGTTACAATGTACATGATCCTGAATTAGAACCCACTTCTGTGCTGAGAAGGTCAACGAGAAGTACGCAAGGCATCATACTTTCTCGGTACAGATGTTAAATATTCATTGATATTCCTGTCTTAGAAAATATTATACGTAGTTAATGATGTTTTAAGCAAAAAGTATTGTTAGTTGAAAATTATGCGTGAAGACATGCATAGTTAAAGCAAAGGAGTATGTATTGACTTGGCCTCAATGGAGAACCTGATAGAGTTGTATGTTATAAAATTGCCTGAGTGTATATCACTCATTTTATATGACCTGAGATAAGAATACCACATAGTGGGATAATTGTTAAAATGTATTTTGCCCTCATGGAGGAAAAAGCACTGTTGGCTATAAACCCCTCATGGAGGGTAAATGGGGCAGGTGGACAGATAAACATACCAGCAGGGATGTGGGCTTGTGGTTCCTGGACCTATCCATTCACAAGACTATAGGGTAGCTCGGAGTGCGACTAATGAAAAATGAGCCCGCGTGTGCAGAGAGTGAGTGGCAGGACTAAACCGGGAATCTGAGCTGAGGTTTTAAAGGAAGGAGCGTGGCGGTCTGTTGGGCTCTCTGAGGGGAGAAATAGTGAATGGCGGAGCTGCGCTGCTGCGGCCATGTGACTCACAGAGGGGGAAGAAACACCGGTAAAGTGCTAACAGTGAGGAGAGACTGGATTACTTACCCGACACAGCCTCCGGTGATCCTGGACAGCATAGTGAGACTCCGGCTTCAGTGACCCTGCAGAGAGAGAGAGAGCGGCCTCGTGATTGCGGTGATGCAGGAGGAGGCTTGCCCAAGTGAGGAGAGATCTTCCTCAAGCGACACCCTCCTGGAGGCAGCAGAGACCTCTTCAGCCAACCCATTCGGAGGAAAGAGGACCCTGAAGCAGTGAGTGACAGGAGTGGTGGGTAACTCCTATGACCCCATATAAGGCTAGGGGAGGGCCCAAATAGATAGTGTCAGAAAAGGGCCTCCCACTGAAGAGAAACCCCAGCAGTACTCCCCTAGAAGCTAATGTAGATGGGCCTCCCACTGAAGGGGATTTAGTTCAGTACTTCATTATACTGCATCTCTTCAATCTCTGAGTAACATTCGAGGAGTGTTATTCACTACAGTAATTGTCAGCCTTCAAAGGAATAATATTATAACCTTTACAAAGGGATTACAAAGAGTAGCTAGTTAAGACTAACTCTACAGGATAAAAAGAGAGCCCGTTGATGGTGCTGCATCTGTAAGGTATCAATTCTAAAGAGACTTCCTGTGCACCAACATAATGGCCATTAGTCCCTGTGCAAACTATACTATTAATTAAAGCAGGGGTGGGCAATTATTTCAGCTGAGGGGCCACTTGACATTTCCTGTCAGTATCCGAGGGCCACATACAAAATAGCAGCTCCCCCCACTTGCCAAAAATATAGGGACGTGCTTCATGTGGAAGGGGTGTGGGCAAAAAATAATACAGATTCATATTAGGCTGCACAATAGTCTCCATTATTCAAATTGCACCACACAGCGCCACTTACACACATTACACCAGATAGAGCCCCTTTTACACAGTATGGAAGGTAGAGCCCCTTTTACACATTACAGCAGGTAGAGCCCCCTTTTACACATTAACATTTTATTTAGGATAATTATTGTGCAGCAAGCAAATTATCCAGTGTCTTATGGCCCCTGGGGAAAGGTGTGACACAGTGACAGAACACGGGGAGGGGGGGTGACAGTGACAGAACACGGGGTGTGTGACACGGTGACTGAACACGGTGACAGAACACGGGGTGTGTGACACGGTGACAGAACACGGTGGGGGTGACACGGTGACAGAACACGGTGGGGGTGACATGGTGACAGAACACGGTGGGGGTGACACGGTGACAGAACACGGGGGGGGGTGACACGGTGACAGAACACAGGGAGTGTGACACAGTGACAGAACACGGTGGGGGTGACACGGTGACAGAACACGGTGGGGGTGACACGGTGACAGAACACGGGGGGGGGGTGACACAGTGACAGAACATGGGGGGGGTGACAGTGACAGAACACGGGGGGGGTTATACGTGACAGAACACGGGGGTGACATGGTGACAGAACACGGGAGGGGTTGGTACAGCGAGAGCTAAAGATCTCTCCCCCAAACCTAAAAACAGACTGACAATACTGCCCGCACACACAAATATACACACACTATCACACACACACACCACTTTCTTTCTCTCACTCACTTTTCCCATTAACTTTACTGATCTGGCTGGCAGTGGCAGGAAGGATGGCTCTATTCTGTACAAGTCTGGCTCTTGTCCCGTGTAGCTCCGCCCCATGAGGTCCCATGTAGCCCCACCCCCTCCTCGCCGTGTAGCTCTGCCCCTTTTCGTCTGAACCCAGCCGTTGTCACTGGGGACTCTGGAGGAGGGAGGAGGCTGCTACAACGCAGCAGCAGGGGAGAGAGGCGCCGCCGGCAGCTTGGAGGTACTGCAGCTCAGAGCAATGACAAGCAGCTCAGCCGTTCGGGCCGCTTGTCATTGCTCGCTGGTGGGAGGCAGTGGGCCGGACAGGATCGGATTGTGGGCCGTATTTTGCCCACCCCTAAATTAAAGTTATTAGAGTCTGCTGTTTCATGTTGGTAATGCTGTTGCATATAATATAAACCTTTTATTCCTACCAGCCAGGGTCCTGCTGAGAAATAAAACTATATTCACCTATCTAGTGTGTTATTAAAAGCTGATTTAATAGTTCTGATTTAATTGACATTGATATTGTCAATGACAACTGCCCGTTAAGGGTCTATGTGAATCCTAATATTGAGGAATAAAGTGAATCTTTCTTTTTGAGCAACATCACACTTGTTTGCAGTACATTATTCAACCTCTCCTCTCTATGAAGATCAGGCAGATCGGACGTCAAGGTACAATTCTTGAAACAAAACTGATATTTACTGTGACTGGCATAAAGTAACCATCAAATATAAAAAAAAACAGAAGTTTACATTTGGTGTCACTAACAGGAGAATAAGTAGTCTAATCATGAATATACCCGGTGTGGGTGAGAGTAAAAAGAGTATTCTCGACTAGTTCGACTAAGAATTCTCCAATTGTCTGTTAGTTAATGCTCATTAAACAACTTCCTAACCTGGCAATATTTAAATGTGGGAAATCTAGAGGCATTAGATCAGGAATCTAATGTAGGATCTAACGTACAGTTGAAGTCTCCTCCTGAAACAGTAATGCCTTTGAGAAGGGGACCTTGCTTGGAAATTTTGGTTTTAAAAAATTAGATCTGATTACGGTTAGGAACATGCAGTATACTGCAAAAAGTGTAAAAATTTGGTTGAAGATCGTACAATTTAACAAAAGTAACCTGCCAATACCATCCTATGAATGGATACATCAATGATATGTAGATATTTTGAGAAAAGTATTGCTACTTCTTTAGATTTGCTATTTGGAGTGTTACTATATTAGGCTGTGGGAAAGCGATGATTAGTAAAAGAAGGTCTATGTGAACATATCTTAAAAGGAGTCTTTTGTATTAAGGCAATGTCCACTCTCCATCCACAATGATCTATGTATCTTAGACCTCTTAACTGCGGTATTAAATCCCCGTGCATTTATGGCTGAAATTTTAATTGTCCCTGTCTGGGTCATGGTGGTTTAGTAGAGAGTTGTCACTTGAGAGTCCCAGGGTGGTCATAGGAAAGAAAAAAGGCAGAATAAAGAGATAAAGAAAGATGTAGAGAAAAAGAGAATATGTAAAGAACAAATTGTAACATCCAAAATAAACCCTTAAAGGAGAGACTGGTACACATTGGTGCCAGTGTCTCAACAGGCATTTCTACCAGAGGCGGGTATGGGGTAAGGGAGTCAACGATGAAGGGAGCTCTAAAAAGCTTATATAAGTACTGAAGAATAGATTGTAAAACAAAACAACATAACATTTAGTAATAATAGCTACAACATAGTATAATTCTTCGGCTATCAATGAAAGTCAAAATAATTATTCAAACCATAATTGGATTGTCCACTAACTAAAAAACAACTGGAAAGCAAGTAGGACTGATCTCACCCATATTAGAAGACTCAAGAGATAATCAATCTACTTAATTGCTGGTTGTAGTAGGAAAACCATCAAGTAATGTCAGTTGCTTGGGGAGTGGATGCGACATGAGCCCATTTCTTAAGGTTCCAAATTTCTTGCCAAGGTTGTTTAGGAAAGGTCAGGTTGGGAAGAGGTAGCTACCAATCTGGTAACTCTATTTTAGGTAGGCCCAGGATTGAACAAAACATTGCAAGGTCAGAGTAGTAGTTTAAGGTGTACCACTTTCCAGACGAGGAGACTTGGATATTGAAGGGGAATCCCTACCGGTATTTTCATTGATGCTTCCAGAGTTCATCTATCAAGGGCTTTAAGACTTTACTTTGTTGGAGTGTATAGCAGGATAGATCCTGGTAGATACGTATTTAGCAACCATTAAAGTCCACCGCATCTAGTTGGCATACTTTGCACATGATTTCTTCCTTTTGAGAGAAATAATGCAGCTGGCAGATGACATCACGTGGTCTATCCAATGGAAGTCCTCGTGGCTTAAGGGCCCTAGGGGCTCTGTCAAAAGTAACAGAAGTGTCTGAGTCATTTCCCATGATTTTATTAAATATTTTCCTAAGAGCATCAACTAGGCCGTATTGGGAACATCCTCTGACAGACCCTGATTGCAAATTTTATTTTTCCTGCCTCTATTGTCGATGTCTGTTATTCTCGCCTGAAGTGAACAAATTTCTTTAGACTGAGTAATAATAAGATCCTTCAAGAATCCCAGGAAAAATTCTGTTGATTCTTGGTTTTCTTTCAGTGCAACTAAACTGTTGGACATTTGTGAGATTTCACGTTTGACCAAAGCAAGTTCATTCCTAATCATATCTTGAAGGTCCTGTTTGGTGGGGAGTGTTCTCATGAAAGATAATTTCTTGCAAGTCCCTACTATCTTTAGATGTGGGACATGGCGTATCTTCCACAA
Source organism: Pseudophryne corroboree (assembly GCF_028390025.1). Lineage (NCBI taxonomy): Eukaryota > Metazoa > Chordata > Amphibia > Anura > Myobatrachidae > Pseudophryne > Pseudophryne corroboree. The sequence goes on along the minus strand of NC_086448.1, from coordinate 592,287,474 downwards.
GATAAGATATACAGTAGAAGATGCCGATGGGGAGGAAGAAGGGCTAGGAGTGGCATGTCTTTCTGCCTGTTTAGAGGGGGTTGGTTGCAAGAAACGCCTTTTATTTGTTTGGGACTAGAAGGCTCTCGGAGGAGATTACCTTTCTTTTGGGATGCCCTCTTAGATCTGACCATAATGTGGTGGAACCTTTATATGGAAATGTCAATAGCATCAGTATGTACCAATTAGATATGTGAGCAAAGCTCCGTTAAGCCCTTATCAAGCGGTGACTCCCATAGGCCTGGTTTCAGCAGACTATTATGTGGCCTTAATCAACATGGTTAGGGACTTTCAAAGGGCAAAGCAGATAAATTGCATACACCCCAGTTTGATATATATAAATTTCGGTACGGATAGTTTGCTCTCTAAGTGTTATGAACTGATTATCTGAAACGCAGGAGAGTGGGTGGCAACTGGAGAGTTCCAGTACTCACGTGTGGAGCTGCGGTTGGATATGGATAATAGCAGCTACACCTACTCTAAACACTGACTCCGTTATTCCTCCCAGAAGTCGGTTGGTGCCCGCAGATCTAGTCTTATCCTATAGCAGCTGCATTTGAATGGGCAAATTAGGTCCGCCCAGACTCCGCTGCCCCCAGGTCTTACAAGGAACAAGGCACCAACTGAGACTGAGAGTAAATAAGGGGAAAGCTAACTAAGACTAACGTGACTACCAACAGGAAGGGATACAAAGAAAACAATAAACTAATTATGTGTGGTGCAGCCGCCAAACCCCAACACAGGAACCAAGGGAAATTGTGGAACTGAAGAAGACGATTCCATTGCTACTCGAGGTGTACAACAAGTATTGCAGCCAAGCCACACCATGCGACTCCGTCACAAAATAAACAACAAGGACTGCAAAGAGCCACTGCAGAAAAACTACACAATGAAAGTAGAATGAAAGATGCGACCTCTGCCGCTAAATGCGGAAGAGCCGCTAACTCATGGTGCCACGAGTGGCAAACAAACTACCGGAGCTCCGAGGTGTACAGGAACCAAATAAACTCCACTGGAAGCAGACCAGAAGACAAGCTGGACACAATCCCTCTAACTGGATGCAGTCAACAGGAACACAAGGAATAACAGGCAGGGACAGGAAACTACCAGAGGCAAGCAGACTGGCTCACAGGAAGCTATCACTGGCGGGGCTGTACTGTCCTGGTTCCCCTAAAAAGGCCCTGCCAACCAACCATGTAAGAATCAGGCAGCCCAGCCCTGAGCCCTAATTACACCAGCTGCACCTTCATGCGCTAAGTGCATCATCCCAGCTGCTTAGTAACAGCCGGGACTTAACTATAGAGTGGCCGCCTGGCATCTCCGGTTGTCAGGCAACTGACCGAAACAGGATGTCCAGCAGTGGAAGTGATGCGCCGTGCCCATCACCCAGCAATGGCCAGAAGCCGGCGCGCCCCACAACAGCCACCAAAGCTGACAGTACCACCCCTTGAGGAGGGGTTAAGCAACCCCTAAATCCGGATTTATGAGGAAACTCCCTGAAAAAAGCTTTTTTGAGCTTAGGGGCAAGCAAATCATTGTCTAAGACCCAAGATCTCTCTTCTGGCCCATACCCCTTCCAATGGACCAAAAAATGGAGCTGACCATGAGAAAACTTTGAATCCAAGACCTTTTCTACCAAGAACTCCTGTTGACCCTGAGCATTCACAGGAGATCTACCCCTGATGACTTTCCGAGGAAATCTCCTGGAAATGACAAACGACTTGAGCCAAGAACAATGAATGGTGTTGGATATCTTAAGAGATCTGGGAAATTGTAGCCAAAAGGCAACTGGGTTGATATGATTGATAATCAAAAATGGTCCGATGAATCTGGGTTCCAACTTAGCTGATGGTTGCCCACCACACCTTGTCTCCCACCTTAAAGGTGCATGGACATCAAAATTTATCCCAAAAAAAATTCTCCCGGATGGCAGCTCTCTTAAGGGCAAGGTGCACCTTTCTCCAAATAGCTCTGAGGCGGGAAGTCAAAGGCAAGGACGAAGATGGATTATTGGGACTAAATGAATTGGCTCTGGGATGGTAGCCAAGGACTGAAAAGAACAGAGACATCTTAGTGGACGAATGGCAGGAGTTGTTGAAGGCAAACTCAGCAAGGGGAAGATATTCCAACCAATTGTTCTGAAGCTTAGAGGCATAACAATACAGATACTGCTTCAGGGATTGGTTCACATGCTCCGTCTATCCATTAGACTGTGGATGGTATCCAGAGGTCAAACTGAGCTTTGTGTTTAACAAGGTGCAAAAGGCCTTACAAAAACAGGCAATAAACTGTGGTCCTTGGTATGAAACAATATCTGTTGGCAACCCATGGAGCCTGAAAACATGGCGTAGAAAAAGGACCACCAGACCCTGGGTGCACAGCAACCGAGGCAGAGCAATGAAATGGGCCATCTTGCTAAAGCGATCTACCACCACCTAGATAACCTGAAACCCAGAGGAGAGTGGATCCACCACAAAATCCATTGAAATGTGTGACCATGGCCTGACCGGAATGGCTACAGGCAGGAGTTGCCCAACGGGAAGAGATCGGGGCACCTGGTGCCTGGCACAGTCTTGGCAGGAGAGAACAAACTCCATAACATCCCTGGTGATATTAGGCCACCACACTGAGCGAGAGAGCAGCTCTAGCATCTTAGCAATGCCCGGATGACAGCAATCTTGTTATGAAACTCAGCAAGGAGACTGCCTCTCAAGAACCCTGGAACAAAGAGACGGCCAGTGGGGATGTTACTGGGAGCCTGATCCTGAACCAGAAGTAATTGTGTGTGCAGATCCTGAGTGAGACCGGTCTGGATAGAGGTCGCCGGAATTATTGAGGTGGCAGGAGGTCGGCTTCATGAACAGGAAGGAAACAACAGGCATGAACAGTGTTGACGGATCACAAAAACTTACAGTATATTGAGTCAGCTAAGCAGCTAAATTCCCATCAGGCTTGCTGGGTGCTGTTCTTTACTCAGTTTATCATCATCATCACCTATAGACCCAGTACTAAGAACACTAAAGCTGATGCCTTTTACAGGAACCGAAAAAAACTCCACTGGAAGCAGACCAGTAGACATGCTGGACATAATACCTCTAACTGGATGCAGGCAACAGGAAAACCAGGAATAACAGGCTGGGACAGGAAACTACTGGAGGCAAGCAGACTGGCTCACAGGAAGCTATCACCTGTGGGGCTGTACTGTCCTGACTCCACTAAGCGCGGCATCCCAGCTGCTTAGTAACAGCCAGTACTAAATTATAGAGCAGACGCCTGGCGTCTCTGGTCGCCAGGCAACTGACCGGAACAGGATGTCCAGCGGCTGAAGTGACATGACGGGCCCATCGCCAAGCAACAGCCAGGAGCTGACACGTCTCACAACAGCTGCAGCGGCTGACACTAAGAAGGCACCATGAATATATAATCTTAAGTCTCAAAGCAGTATTAGCCACCAATGGGAAAAATGAGGTCAAGAAGTGTAAATATATTGAGCGACCTGTAGAGGGGACAGTAGTTCAAGCCAAATTGAGTATATGACAAGAGGTAGACAAATAAAACCCCACTGCTTGACACTACAAGCACAGACAGTCTAATAAATAGATAATGGGCCACCTCGAGCTTCAATAAAAAAAAAATAGAGTAATAGATTCCTGCATTATAAAAGTGGACACCACAGAAAATTGTACAACAACATTCCCTTCTTTAAGCTTTCTTAGATCAAAACATTACGGGTTTCATAAGTGGACACTGCATTATAGTACTGTATGGGGGGAATTCCAAGTTGATCGCAGCAGGAATTTTTTTAGCAGTTGGGCAAAACCATGTGCACTGCAGGGGGGGCAGATATAACATTTGCAGAGAGAGTTAGATTTGGGTGGGTTATTTTGTTTCTGTGCAGGGTAAATACTGGCTGCTTTATTTTTACACTGCAATTTAGATTTCAGTTTGAACAAACCCCACCAAAATATAACTCTCTCTGCACATGTTACATCTGCCCCCCTGCAGTACATATGGTTTTGCCCAATTGCTAACAAAGTTCCTGCTGCGATCAACTCAGAATTAGGCCCTATGTGTGAATACATCAGTATTTCATGGAAAACCATTTTTATTTTAGCAATCTAAAGAACATAACATAAAAAAAGTTTGAATTTTATGTCCACAAATTAATCTATCTAGTTGATTATACTTCCAATTTAAAATATTTGTGAAGGCCTAAAAATGTAATATCATATTCTAAAAACAGGAACATGTATGAAGTATTAGAGAATGCCAGCTCGGTAATCAAAATACACAGAAGGTGTTCAAAATGTGTTGTCTCAGAATTACAGCTCCAGACTTTACTGAAACAAAATAGCTCTGAATTATAGAAAATATTTTTAACATACAATTAAATTTCCAGCTGCTGGATTGAATCATTTGCTGAATAAATGCAAAGGAGCTTGCACGTCTACACTTTAGAGGTATTTAGCAAGGCAAATTTCCTTTGGAGTAGAGAGAGGTCAAATGTGTGAAAAAAAGATCCAAAAATAGTCAGTGTAGGAAATGTGTATACAGTATATAAATTATTTATCATCCTAATGAGTAACTCCTTATCCTCTTTTTTTTCTTAGCCAGAGATACAGTATATGTAGGTGGAATTGACATGCAAGCAATCAACGTAGACAAAAACAATTGTACTTTAATTTCAGTAGAGCATTTGATTGTCTATATAATAGAACCTCCCATGGACACTTTAACTTGATTAGTAAAACAGTGTAGATTCTTATAAACATGGAGCAAACTTGCTTAGTACTGTAATCTATTACAACTAATCAGGTTGATCAAATTAAATGCTTTTTACTGCAGAGTTTCAAGGTTTATCCTTTTATACCCCTTTCCTACATTCAGCAAAAACCAGTGTTTTTGTACGTGAACATGCATAAACCTGAGCTTTTGGTATGTGTGAAAGCAAACTTCGGCCAGGGTCCCCAGCTCTGCTCTTTATCAGGGTCAGGCTGAAACCCAGGAATTTGCCAAATCGATAGACTCTGCAATTTCCTGGGTCGCATGTGTGAAAGGGGTATAATCATTGCCCACAAATGATTTATAAATATTTTGTATCTATAACGTGTGACAATTCTGGGGCAATTAGCTCAGTAGATGGCTTAGTGGTGCAGTGTTTTGGGTGCTTTAACCAGAGTCACACACAAATTTTCAGGTAAATTAAACAAGTAGAGCTTTACTGGCAGCATAAATGAAATAGAAAATAACAAACATCTTAGCCTTCACTCAGGGTGCTAGCTCACTTCTTCACCCCTTTCTATAATAGGCAGCAAGTTTGCATCACAAAGTCTCACATACTGTATAATCTCAGATCTGTTTCTCATACGTAAGGCACCTCCTGGCCTTCTCAAAGTACTCCCCATCTTTTGCAGATTTAGACATGGCCTCCTGGCCTTCTCGGACTTCATGACCCACTAGCCTGGCTTCTCCTCAGAATCCTAAGCAAAGTCACAGACATTTTTGCTCATCCGTGTCTACTGTAGATTTAGACACTGGCATCCTGGTAGTGCAGCTCTTCTACTGCTACTGCAGTGTATGCTGGCTTCCACAATTCCACCTGGTCCGAGTGGCTGGATTTCACTCGGCAGCCAGTAGGTGTGGTCACACCTCCATTTCTTCTGTATGTGGATGGATCCCTCCAACCCCACGCAGAATTCATGGCTTGCAACTGCCATCTATGCTCACAATTGCCACAAATGGTATAACCTTTTTGTACACTGCACCCATCTTGAATACCTATTTATACAAAGGCAGTTTTAGCAATGTATCAGTAATTGCTATTAAATGAAGTCATATTTACTTACTACTTATTATTATATTTTTATAGTTGGATTTACTCTGGTAACATTTATAGCAGAACCCGAACCACTAATCTTCAGATTATACTGTTTACATTTACTGTAATTTTGCTTATAAACTTACATGGGCATGTTATTCTTTACAAATATTGGGGGTCATTCCGAGTTGTTCGCTCGCAAGCTGCTTTTAGCAGCTTTGCACACGCTAAGCCGCCGCCTACTGGGAGTGAATCTTAGCTTATCAAAATTGCGAAAGAAAGATTCGCAATATTGCGAAAAGACTTCTCTGTGCAGTTTCTGAGTAGCTCGAGACTTACTCTGCCAGTGCGATCAGTTCAGTGCTTGTCGTTCCTGGTTTGTCGTCACAAACACACCCAGCGTTCGCCCATACACTCCTCCGTTTCTCCAGCCACTCCCGCGTTTTTCCCAGAAACGATAGCGTTTTTTCACACACTCCCATAAAACGGCCAGTTTCCGCCCAGAAACACCCACTTCCTGTCAATCACATTACGATCACCAGAACGAAGAAAAAACCTTGTAATGCCGTGAGTAAAATACCTACCTGCATAGCAAATTTACCTGGCGCAGTCGCACTGCGGACATTGTGCATGCGCATTAGCGACTAATCGCTCCGTTGCGAGAAAAAAATAACGAGCGAACAACTCGGAATGACCCCCATTGATTTATGTGGTGTCAAAATTCATGATCTACTTAGTAAAATATAGAATCAACAAACAGAACAGTGTTGGTATATATCAATAATTTTCCACTAAATGCATGCCAATGTAAATATTGATTATGTGACCACTGTTAATGCCATCTTTCTATTTATATAAAAAATGTAATCTTTCTAATGTTTTACAAAAAAATAAAAAGACTTAGGTTTATGTTTTTGTAACAGTGTGATTTAGGTATACAATCCTTTAATAATGCGTTCTCTTTATGTAATCCGATTTGGCATTGCTGCAAGGTCATAGTGTTGTAACTCCCTAGTTTTGGAAGCATGGAAATAATCTACTTTTAGAATATTAGTATGTCATGTTTACCATTACTGGATGAAATAGAGTTGTAAAGAGTTTATTCTTTAATATTTTTGGTGCTAGCATAATAACATATTTTACAATGATAGTTACGCCTCAATAAATACATTTTATAAAATAGTCACCTGTACCTGCAATAGTCTTACTGTGTCAGAAAAAGCTTTCAGAGTCTTAAGGCTTGCACTCACATGTACTATCTGCCACAGGTGTGTGTGTCCAGGGACAGTGAGACATATGTGGCTATTACAGAGTTAGAATTGGGTGGGTTATTTTGTGTAAATACTGACTGCTTTATTTACCCCTTTTCCACTTACGAGCACGGGTCGCAGCCGGGAGCCTGACACGGGAGCTGCCCCCTGCTGCGACCCGTGCTCGACCCCTTTCCCATCAGCAGTCACAACCCGGCATATGCCGGGTTGGTGACGCTTCTAGTGACGCGGCAGGGGCGGCGCAGGGAGATCACATGATCTCCCAGCGCCGCCCTTCCATACAGTGTAAATGGGAGCCGTGTCGCATCGACACGGCTCCCGTTTACACTACAACCCTACCCGGATCAGTCCCGTGTCCTACCCAGGTAAATAGCCGGGTAGGATTCACGGGTCACTTGATCCGGGTTTACCCTTTTCCACTTGCAAAAAACACGGGTAAATGCGCGCCCCCGTGCATTTACCCGTGTTTTTTGAGCTAGTGGAAAAGGGGATTTTAGTTTGAAACCCCCCCCCCCCCACAAATCCTACTCTCTCTACACATGTTATATCCTCCCCACCCCCTGCAGTGCACATGGGCCCTCATTCCGAGTTGTTCACTAGCAAACTGCTTTTAGCAGCATTGCACACGCTAAACCGCCGCCTACTGGGAGTGAATCTTAGCTTAGCAAAATTGCGAACGAAAGATTCTCAAAATTGCGAATAGAAATTTCTAAGCAGTTTCTGAGTAGCTCGAGACTTACTCTGCCACTGTGATCAGTTCAGTCAGTTTCGTTCCTGGTTTTACGCCACAAACACACCCAGCGTTCGGCCAGACACTCCCCCGTTTCTCCAGTCACTCCCGCATTTTTCCCAGAAACGGCAGCGTTTTTTCACACACTCCCATAAAACGGCCAGTTTCCGCCCAGAAACACCCACTTCCTGTCAATCACACAACGATCACCAGAACGAAGAAAAAACCTTGTAATGCCGTGAGTAAAATACCAAACTTCTTAGCAAATTTACTTGGCGCAGTCGCAGTGCGAACATTGAGCATGCGCAATTTGCGGAAAATCGCTGCGATGCGATGAAAAAGAACGAGCGAACAACTCGGAATGAGGGCCATGGTTTTGCCCAACTGCTAACATATTTGCTGCTGCGATCAACTCTGAATTACCCCCTGAGTGTATTATGTATAAATAACCCACTAGCGTTACACATATTAAAAACAGTATAAAGTAGCTGTGTCATCACATATATGTCCCTAAAAATGTGCTTGTTTGTGTAAACACCACAATGAGTAAAATATGTGAGTAAATTGCATTTAAAGTCAACATTCAAGTGACTAATGGTTAATAATCTACAGAGCCGGATTAACAATGGGGTGGATGGAGCTGCAGCTCCAGGCCCCCCCCCCCCCTCCCCCCATTGAAAATAGGCCCACAGAGTTCCCTTCTAGTGCAGCCAGTGATGAAAAGGGAAAAAATCCTGTCATCATCAGCAAGACACTCACCTCTTTGCCGCCCAGTCACATCCACCCTGAACCGGCCGGCTGAAGTCCCAACCACCCGTGGGCTTATCCAAAACTAGCTGCCACTGTCTGAATGTGCCCGAGGTTCTGCCCCCGAATCCTTCCGAGGCCCCACCCCCATCCCGACCCGAAGCTCCACCCTGCATCCGATGTTACACAGTCTGGTGTGGAGCAGCACAAACTGCACAACAGTACAGTAGAAGAGCAAGGTAGGTTCTGCAGTGGTCACAAATTAATGTCAATACATACATTTATTAAGTAAGAAAAATGGGAGCATAACTTAATTATATTATAAAAGGGGTTGAGACAGGCAGCTCAAGTCATAGAAATATATAAGGGGGTGGTTAGTGGGCATATGTTACATACACATATAAGGAGGAACAGGGCCAAAAGTTGAATATAAAGGGGGTCAGGAGGCACACCTTAAATATAAAATGAGGATATAGGTACAACGTAAATAATATATATAATGGGGGTAGGTGACATCATACCTAAAAATGTAAGGGGGCATGTCGCATAAATTAATAAAAGAACATATTACCATCAGTATAAACCGCTGCACCTGTGTATAATGCACACATGTATATACTGCTGCACCAGTGTATAATGCCCACATGTACAGTATATACCACTGCACCTGTGTATAATGTCCACATGTATATACCGCTGCACCTGTGTATAATGCCGACATGAATATACTGCTGCACCTGTGTATAATGCCCACATGTACAGTATATACCACTGCACCTGTGTATAATGCCCACATGTATATACTTCTGCACCTGTGTATAATGGCCACATGTATATACCGCTGCACCTGTGTAAAATGCCCACATGTATATACTGCTGCACCTGTGTATAGCGGTCACATGTATATAATACTGCAACTGTGTATAACGCCCACATGTATATGCCGCTGCGCCTGTGTATAACGCCCACATGTATATACTGCTGCACCTGTGTATAACGCCCACATGTATATACCGCTGCACCTGTGTTTAATGCCCACATGCATATACCACTGCGCCTGTGTATAATGCCCACGTATATATACTGCTGCACCTGTGCATAATGCCGACGTGTATATACTGCTGCAACTGTGTATAATGCCCAAATGTATATACTGCTCACCTGTGTATAATGCCCACGTGTATACACTGCTGCACATGTGTATAATGCCCACATATATATACAGCTGCACCTGTGTATAATGCCCACATGTATATACCGCTGCACCTGTGTATAATGCCCACATGTATATACTGCTGCACCAGTTTATAATGCCCACATGTACAGTATATACCGCTGCACCTGTGTATAATGTCCACATGTATATACTTCTGCACCTGTGCATAATGCCCACATGTATAAACTGCTCACCTGTGTATAATGCCCACATGTATATACCGCTGCACCTGTGTATAACGGTCACATGTATATACTACTGCACCTGTGTATAACGCCCACATGTATATACCGCTGCACCTGTGTATAACGCCCACATGTATATACTTCTGCACCTGTGTATAATGCCCACATGTATATAATGCTGCACCTGTGTATAATGCCCACATGTATATACCGCTGCACCTGTGTATAATGCCGACATGTATATACCGCTGCGCCTGTGTATGATGCCCACGTATATATACTGCTGCACCTGTGTATAATGCCAACGTGTATATACTGCAGCAACTGTGTATAATGCCCACATGTATATACTGCTCACCTGTGTATAATGCCCATGTGTATACACTGCTGCACCTGTGTATAATGCCCACATATATAAACAGCTGCACCTGTGTATAATGCCCACATGTATATACCGCTGCACCTGTTTATAATGCCCACATGTATATACCGCTGCACCTGTTTATAATGCCCACATGTATATACTGCTGCACCTGTTTATAATGCCCACATGTATATACTGATGCACCTGTGCAAAATGCCCACATGTATATACTGCTCACCTGTGTATAATGGCCACATGTATATACCGCTGCAGCTGTGTATAATGGCCACATGTATATACCGCTGAACTTGTGTATAATGGTCACATGTATATACTACTGCACCTGTGTATAATGCCGACATGTATATACTTCTGTACCTGTCTATAACGCCCACATGTATATACTGCTGCGCCTGTGTATAATGCCCACATATATATACTAATGCGCCTGTGAATAACACCCACATGTATATACTGCTGCGTCTGTGTATAACACACACATCTATAAACTGCTGCACCTGTGTATAATGCCGACATGTATATAGCGCTGCGCCTGCGTATAATGCCCGCATGTATATACCTCTGCGCCTGTGTATAATGCCCACATGTATATATTTATTTATTTATTAACAGTTTCTTATATAGCCGCTGCGCCTGTGTATAATGCCCACGTATATATACTGCTGTGCCTGTGTATAATGCTGACATGTATATAATGCTGCGCCTGTGTATAATGCCCGCATGTATATACTGCTCACCTGTGTATAATGCCCACATGTATATACTGCTGCACCTGTGTATAATGTAGAGATGAGCGGGTTCGGTTCCTCGGAATCCGAACCCGCCCGAACTTCATGTTTTTTTACACGGGTCCGAGCGACTCGGATCTTCCCGCCTTGCTCGGTTAACCCGAGCGCGCCCGAACGTCATCATGACGCTGTCGGATTCTCGCGAGGCTCGGATTCTATCGCGAGACTCGGATTCTATATAAGGAGCCGCGCGTCGCCGCCATTTTCACACGTGCATTGAGATTGATAGGGAGAGGACGTGGCTGGCGTCCTCTCCATTTAGATTAGAAGAGAGAGAGAGTGAGATTGAGACAGAGACACTTGATTTACTGGAGCTTAGGAGTACTAGAGAGTGCAGAGTTTACTAGTGACTGACCACTGACCAGTGACCACCAGTGCAGTTTTATTTAATATAATCCGTTCTCTGCCTGAAAAAAACGATACACAGTGACTCAGTCACATACCATATCTGTGCTCAGCCCAGTGTGCTGCATCATCTATGTATAATATCTGACTGTGCTCACACAGCTTAATTGTGGGGGAGACTGGGGAGCAGTTATAGGTTATAGCAGGAGCCAGGAGTACATACATATTATTAAAATTAAACAGTGCACACTTTTGCTGCAGGCAGGAGTGCCACTGCCAGTGTGACTGACCAGTGACCTGACCACACTGACCACCAGTATAGTATACTATATTGTGATTGCCTGAAAAAGTTAAACACTCGTCGTGTGACTTGTGTGGTGTTTTTTTTTTTTATTCTATAAAAAACTCATTCTGCTGACAGACAGTGTCCAGCAGGTCGGTCATTATATAATATATACCTGTCCGGCTGCAGTAGTGATATATATATATTTTTTATATCATTATTTATCATCCAGTCGCAGCAGACACAGTACGGTAGTTCACGGCTGTAGCTACCTCTGTGTCGGCACTCGGCAGTCCATCCATAATTGTATACCACCTACCCGTGGTTTTTTTTTCTTTCTTCTTTATACATACTACATCTCATTATCATCCAGTCTATATTAGCAGCAGACACAGTACAGTACGGTAGTCCACGGCTGTAGCTACCTCTGTGTCGGCACTCGGCAGTCCATCCATAATTGTATACCACCTACCCGTGGTTTTTTTTTTCTTTCTTCTTTATACATACTACATCTCATTATCATCCAGTCTATATTAGCAGCAGACACAGTACAGTACGGTAGTCCACGGCTGTAGCTACCTCTGTGTCGGCACTCGGCAGTCCGTCCATAATTGTATACCACCTACCCGTGGTTTTTTTTTCTTTCTTCTTTATACATACATACTACATCTCATTATCAACCAGTCTATATTAGCAGCAGACACAGTACAGTACGGTAGTCCACGGCTGTAGCTACCTCTGTGTCTGCACTCGGCAGTCCATCCATAATTGTATACCACCTACCCGTGTTTTTTTTTTCTTTCTTCTTTATACATACTACATCTCATTATCATCCAGTCTATATTAGCAGCAGACACAGTACAGTACGGTAGTCCACAGCTGTAGCTACCTCTGTGTCGGCACTCGGCAGTCCATCCATAATTGTATACCACCTACCCGTGGTTTTTTTTTCTTTCTTCTTTATACATAAATACTACATCTCATTATCAACCAGTCTATATTAGCAGCAGACACAGTACAGTACGGTAGTCCACGGCTGTAGCTACCTCTGTGTCGGCACTCGGCAGTCCGTCCATAATTGTATACCACCTACCCGTGGTTTTTTTTTCTTTCTTCTTTATACATACATACTACATCTCATTATCATCCAGTCTATATTAGCAGCAGACACAGTACAGTACGGTAGTCCACGGCTGTAGCTACCTCTGTGTCGGCACTCGGCAGTCCATCCATAATTGTATACCACCTACCCGTGGTTTTTTTTTCTTTCTTCTTTATACATACTACATCTCATTATCATCCAGTCTATATTAGCAGCAGACACAGTACAGTACGGTAGTCCACGGCTGTAGCTACCTCTGTGTCGGCACTCGGCAGTCCATTCATAATTGTATACTAGTATCCATCCATCTCCATTGTTTACCTGAGGTGCCTTTTAGTTGTGCCTATTAAAATATGGAGAACAAAAATGTTGAGGTTCCAAAATTAGGGAAAGATCAAGATCCACTTCCACCTCGTGCTGAAGCTGCTGCCACTAGTCATGGCCGAGACGATGAAATGCCAGCAACGTCGTCTGCCAAGGCCGATGCCCAATGTCATAGTACAGAGCATGTCAAATCCAAAACACCAAATATCAGTAAAAAAAGGACTCCAAAACCTAAAATAAAATTGTCGGAGGAGAAGCGTAAACTTGCCAATATGCCATTTACCACACGGAGTGGCAAGGAACGGCTGAGGCCCTGGCCTATGTTCATGGCTAGTGGTTCAGCTTCACATGAGGATGGAGGCACTCAGCCTCTCGCTAGAAAAATGAAAAGACTCAAGCTGGCAAAAGCAGTAGCACCGCAAAGAACTGTGCGTTCTTCGAAATCCCAAATCCACAAGGAGAGTCCAATTGTGTCGGTTGCGATGCCTGACCTTCCCAACACTGGACGTGAAGAGCATGCGCCTTCCACCATTTGCACGCCCCCTGCAAGTGCTGGAAGGAGCACCCGCAGTCCAGTTCCTGATAGTCAGATTGAAGATGTCAGTGTTGAAGTACACCAGGATGAGGAGGATATGGGTGTTGCTGGCGCTGGGGAGGAAATTGACCAGGAGGATTCTGATGGTGAGGTGGTTTGTTTAAGTCAGGCACCCGGGGAGACACCTGTTGTCCGTGGGAGGAATATGGCCGTTGACATGCCTGGTGAAAATACCAAAAAAAATCAGCTCTTCGGTGTGGAACTATTTCAACAGAAATGCGGACAACAGGTGTCAAGCCGTGTGTTCCCTTTGTCAAGCTGTAATAAGTAGGGGTAAGGACGTTAACCACCTCGGAACATCCTCCCTTATACGTCACCTGCAGCGCATTCATAATAAGTCAGTGACAAGTTCAAAAACTTTGGGTGACAGCGGAAGCAGTCCACTGACCAGTAAATCCCTTCCTCTTGTAACCAAGCTCACGCAAACCACCCCACCAACTCCCTCAGTGTCAATTTCCTCCTTCCCCAGGAATGCCAATAGTCCTGCAGGCCATGTCACTGGCAATTCTGACGAGTCCTCTCCTGCCTGGGATTCCTCCGATGCATCCTTGCGTGTAACGCCTACTGCTGCTGGCGCTGCTGTTGTTGCTGCTGGGAGTCGATGGTCATCCCAGAGGGGAAGTCGTAAGCCCACTTGTACTACTTCCAGTAAGCAATTGACTGTTCAACAGTCCTTTGCGAGGAAGATGAAATATCACAGCAGTCATCCTGCTGCAAAGCGGATAACTGAGGCCTTGACAACTATGTTGGTGTTAGACGTGCGTCCGGTATCCGCCGTTAGTTCACAGGGAACTAGACAATTTATTGAGGCAGTGTGCCCCCGTTACCAAATACCATCTAGGTTCCACTTCTCTAGGCAGGCGATACCGAAAATGTACACGGACCTCAGAAAAAGACTCACCAGTGTCCTAAAAAATGCAGCTGGACCCAATGTCCACTTAACCACGGACATGTGGACAAGTGGAGCAGGGCAGGGTCAGGACTATATGACTGTGACAGCCCACTGGGTAGATGTATGGACTCCCGCCGCAAGAACAGCAGCGGCGGCACCAGTAGCAGCATCTCGCAAACGCCAACTCTTTCCTAGGCAGGCTACGCTTTGTATCACCGCTTTCCAGAATATGCACACAGCTGAAAACCTCTTACGGCAACTGAGGAAGATCATCGCGGAATGGCTTACCCCAATTGGACTCTCCTGTGGATTTGTGGCATCGGACAACGCCAGCAATATTGTGTGTGCATTAAATATGGGCAAATTCCAGCACGTCCCATGTTTTGCACATACCTTGAATTTGGTGGTGCAGAATTTTTTAAAAAAGACAGGGGCGTGCAAGAGATGCTGTCGGTGGCCAGAAGAATTGCGGGACACTTTCGGCGTACAGGCACCACGTACAGAAGACTGGAGCACCACCAAAAACTACTGAACCTGCCCTGCCATCATCTGAAGCAAGAAGTGGTAACGAGGTGGAATTCAACCCTCTATATGCTTCAGAGGTTGGAGGAGCAGCAAAAGGCAATTCAAGCCTATACAATTGAGCACGATATAGGAGGTGGAATGCACCTGTCTCAAGCGCAGTGGAGAATGATTTCAACGTTGTGCAAGGTTCTGATGCCCTTTGAACTTGCCACACGTGAAGTCAGTTCAGACACTGCCAGCCTAAGTCAGGTCATTCCCCTCATCAGGCTTTTGCAGAAGAAGCTGGAGACATTGAAGGAGGAGCTAACACGGAGCGATTCCGCTAGGCATGTGGGACTTGTGGATGGAGCCCTTAATTCGCTTAACAAGGATTCACGGGTGGTCAATCTGTTGAAATCAGAGCACTACATTTTGGCCACCGTGCTCGATCCTAGATTTAAAGCCTACCTTGGATCTCTCTTTCCGGCAGACACAAGTCTGCTGGGGTTGAAAGACCAGCTGGTGAGAAAATTGTCAAGTCAAGCGGAACGCGACCTGTCAACATCTCCTCCTTCACATTCTCCCGCAACTGGGGGTGCGAGGAAAAGGCTCAGAATTCCGAGCCCACCCGCTGGCGGTGATGCAGGGCAGTCTGGAGCGACTGCTGATGCTGACATCTGGTCCGGACTGAAGGACCTGACAACGATTACGGACATGTCGTCTACTGTCACTGCATATGATTCTCTCCCCATTGAAAGAATGGTGGAGGATTATATGAGTGACCGCATCCAAGTAGGCACGTCACACAGTCCGTACTTATACTGGCAGGAAAAAGAGGCAATTTGGAGGCCCTTGCACAAACTGGCTTTATTCTACCTAAGTTGCCCTCCCACAAGTGTGTACTCCGAAATAGTGTTTAGTGCCGCCGCTCACCTTGTCAGCAATCGGCGTACGAGGTTACATCCAGAAAATGTGGAGAAGATGATGTTCATTAAAATGAATTATAATCAATTCCTCCGCGGAGACATTGACCAGCAGCAATTGCCTCCACAAAGTACACAGGGAGCTGAGATGGTGGATTCCAGTGGGGACGAATTGATAATCTGTGAGGAGGGGGATGTACACGGTGATATATCGGAGGATGATGATGAGGTGGACATCTTGCCTCTGTAGAGCCAGTTTGTGCAAGGAGAGATTAATTGCTTCTTTTTTGGGGGGGGTCCAAACCAACCCGTCATATCAGTCACAGTCGTGTGGCAGACCCTGTCACTGAAATGATGGGTTGGTTAAAGTGTGCATGTCCTGTTTATACAACATAAGGGTGGGTGGTAGGGCCCAAGGACAATTCCATCTTGCACCTCTTTTTTCTTTTATTTTTCTTTGCGTCATGTGCTGTTTGGGGAGGGTTTTTTGGAAGGGCCATCCTGCGTGACACTGCAGTGCCACTCCTAGATGGGCCCGGTGTTTGTGTCGGCCACTAGGGTCGCTTATCTTACTCACACAGTCAGCTACCTCATTGCGCCTCTTTTTTTCTTTGCGTCATGTGCTGTTTGGGGAGGTTTTTTTGGAAGGGCCATCCTGCGTGACACTGCAGTGCCACTCCTAGATGGGCCCGGTGTTTGTGTCGGCCACTAGGGTCGCTTATCTTACTCACACAGTCAGCTACCTCATTGCGCCTCTTTTTTTCTTTGCGTCATGTGCTGTTTGGGGAGGGTCTTTTGGAAGGGCCATCCTGCGTGACACTGCAGTGCCACTCCTAGATGGGCCCAGTGTTTGTGTCGGCCACTAGGGTCGCTTATCTTACTCACACAGTCAGCTACCTCATTGCGCCTCTTTTTTTCTTTGCGTCATGTGCTGTTTGGGGAGGGTTTTTTGGAAGGGGCATCCTGCGTGACACTGCAGTGCCACTCCTAGATGGGCCCGGTGTTTGTGTCGGCCACTAGGGTCGCTTATCTTACTCACACAGTCAGCTACCTCATTGCGCCTCTTTTTTTCTTTGCGTCATGTGCTGTTTGGGGAGGGTTTTTTGGAAGGGCCATCCTGCGTGACACTGCAGTGCCACTCCTAGATGGGCCCGGTGTTTGTGTTGGCCACTAGGGTCGCTTATCTTACTCACACAGTCAGCTACCTCATTGCGCCTCTTTTTTTCTTTGCGTCATGTGCTGTTTGGGGAGGGTTTTTTGGAAGGGCCATCCTGCGTGACACTGCAGTGCCACTCCTAGATGGGCCCGGTGTTTGTGTCGGCCACTAGGGTCGCTTATCTTACTCACACAGTCAGCTACCTCATTGCGCCTCTTTTTTTCTTTGCGTCATGTGCTGTTTGGGGAGGGTTTTTTGGAAGGGACATCCTGCGTGACACTGCAGTGCCACTCCTAGATGGGCCCGGTGTTTGTGTCGGCCACTAGGGTCGCTTATCTTACTCACACAGTCAGCTACCTCATTGCGCCTCTTTTTTTCTTTGCGTCATGTGCTGTTTGGGGAGGGTTTTTTGGAAGGGCCATCCTGCGTGACACTGCAGTGCCACTCCTAGATGGGCCCGGTGTTTGTGTCGGCCACTAGGGTCGCTTATCTTACTCACACAGTCAGCTACCTCATTGCGCCTCTTTTTTTCTTTGCGTCATGTGCTGTTTGGGGAGGGTTTTTTGGAAGGGGCATCCTGCGTGACACTGCAGTGCCACTCCTAGATGGGCCCGGTGTTTGTGTCGGCCACTAGGGTCGCTTATCTTACTCACACAGTCAGCTACCTCATTGCGCCTCTTTTTTTCTTTGCGTCATGTGCTGTTTGGGGAGGGTTTTTTGGAAGGGCCATCCTGCGTGACACTGCAGTGCCACTCCTAGATGGGCCCGGTGTTTGTGTCGGCCACTAGGGTCGCTTATCTTACTCACACAGTCAGCTACCTCATTGCGCCTCTTTTTTTCTTTGCGTCATGTGCTGTTTGGGGAGGGTTTTTTGGAAGGGCCATCCTGCGTGACACTGCAGTGCCACTCCTAGATGGGCCCGGTGTTTGTGTCGGCCACTAGGGTCGCTTATCTTACTCACACAGTCAGCTACCTCATTGCGCCTCTTTTTTTCTTTGCGTCATGTGCTGTTTGGGGAGGGTTTTTTGGAAGGGACATCCTGCGTGACACTGCAGTGCCACTCCTAGATGGGCCCGGTGTTTGTGTCGGCCACTAGGGTCGCTTATCTTACTCACACAGTCAGCTACCTCATTGCGCCTCTTTTTTTCTTTGCGTCATGTGCTATTTGGGGAGGGTTTTTTGGAAGGGACATCCTGCGTGACACTGCAGTGACACTCCTAGATGGGCCCGGTGTTTGTGTCGGCCACTAGGGTCGCTTATCTTACTCACACAGTCAGCTACCTCATTGCGCCTCTTTTTTTCTTTGCGTCATGTGCTGTTTGGGGAGGGTTTTTTGGAAGGGACATCCTGCGTGACACTGCAGTGCCACTCCTAGATGGGCCCGGTGTTTGTGTCGGCCACTAGGGTCGCTTATCTTACTCACACAGCGACCTCGGTGCAAATTTTAGGACTAAAAATAATATTGTGAGGTGTGAGGTATTCAGAATAGACTGAAAATGAGTGGAAATTATAGTTTTTGAGGTTAATAATACTTTGGGATCAAAATGACCCCCAAATTCTATGATTTAAGCTGTTTTTTAGGGTTTTTTGAAAAAAACACCCGAATCCAAAACACACCCGAATCCGACAAAAAAAATTCGGTGAGGTTTTGCCAAAACTCGGTCGAACCCAAAACACGGCCGCGGAACCGAACCCAAAACCAAAACACAAAACCCGAAAAATTTCAGGCGCTCATCTCTAGTATAATGCCCATGTGTATACACTGCTGCACCTGTGTATAATACCCACATGTATATACTGCTGCACCTGTGTATAATGCCTACATGTATATACCACGTCGCCTGTGTATAATGCCCACATATATATACTGCTGCGCCTGTGTATAATGCCGACATGTATATACCGCTGCACCTGTGTATAATGCCCACATGTATATACTGCTCACCTGTGCATAATGCCCACGTGTATACACTGCTGCACCTGTGTATAATGGCCACATGTATATACCACTGCACCTGTGTATAATGCCCACATGTATTTACTGCTGCACCTGTGTATAATACACACATGTATATACTGCTGCTTCTGTGTATAATGGCCACATGTATATTCTGCTGCGCCTGTGTATAATGCCTACATGTATATATTCAGCTGCACCTGTGCCCACATGAACCTTTGGGCTCATTTGTTGTGTGTAAATCTGGCTCTGGTACTAGCCAGTGCCTCCTCAGCCATTTTCCTCATCGCACATCCCTGATGGTAGGGCACATAGATTATAAGCTTCACTGGGGCAGGGACTGATGTGAATGGGCAAACACTCTCTGCAAAGCTCTGTGGAATATGTGTGAGCTATATAAACAACTGGTAATAATGTTAATAATAATTTTTCTTGGCCTGCATTGAGCAGGAAAACACACCAAAGTGAAAGGCGTGTGTGCTGTGTATGACGGTGGGGAGCACTGGTTATGGATTGATAGCTACTCCCCCACCCCCACCCATACACTTGTAGCTCAAAGAGTCTTAAACTGCTCACGTATAGATGCCTGGGCATAGAAAAAGTGAATTACCAGAGAGAGGCCAATGTTAATTTATTAACCTAATTTGTGTTTCCAGAACAAGCTTATTTAATAACCAGTATTAGCAAATAGTTTTCAAGGAGCACCATTTTCTTATTTATCTTATTTTTCACACTGGCTGCACAACCTGCAGGGGTAGAGAGGGCACGCATGGAAACGTGAGGAGGAGCAGCTGCAACACTGTAGACCTGTTCTCTCTGACATTAACTGAGCAGCACGGCTGTAAAGTAAGGAGGGTGATGAAAGAAAGGTCGTTCCAGAATGTGAGGGATGGAGCAGAGTAATGGAGGACAGGAGGGGCCAGAGTATGAGGGAAGGAGCAGAGTGATGGAGGAGAGGAGGGGCCAGAGTGTGATGGATGGAGTAGAATTATGGAGGAGAGGAGGTGCTGGAGTGTTAGTGACGGAGCAGAGTAATGGAGGAAAGGAGGGGCCAGAGTATGAGGGAAGGAGCAGAGTGATGGAGTAGAGGAGGGGCCAGAGTGTGATGGATGGAGTAGAATGATGGAGGAGAGGAGGTGCTGGAGTGTTAGTGATGGAGCAGAGTAATGGAGGAAAGGAGGGGCCAGAGTATGAGGGAAGGAGCAGAGTGATGGAGGAGATGAGGTGCCAGAGTGTGAAGGATGGAGGAGAGTAGGTGCTGGAGTGTGAGCGATGGAGCAGAGTGATGGAGGAGAGGAGGTGCTGGAGTGTGAGGGAAGGAGCAGAGTGATGGAGGAGAGGTGGGGCCAGAGTATGAGGGAAGGAGCTGAGTGATGGAGGAGAGGAAGGGCCGTAGTGTGAGGGAAGGAGCAGAGTGATGGAGGAGATGAGGTGCCAGAGTGTGAAGGATGGAGGAGAGTAGGTGCTGGAGTGTGAGCGATGGAGCAGAGTGATGGAGGAGAGGAGGTGCTGGAGTGTGAGGGAAGGAGCAGAGTGATGGAGGAGAGGAGGGGCCGTAGTGTGAGGGATGGAGCAGAGTGATGGAGGAGAGGAGGTGCCAGAGTGTGAGGGATGGAGCAGAGTGATGGAGGAGAGGAGGGGCCAGAGTGTGAGGGATGGAGTAGAGTAATGGAGGACAGAAGGGGCCAGAGTGTGAGGGAAGGAGCAGAGTGATGGAGGAGAGGAAGGGCCGTAGTGTGAGGGATGGAGCAGAGTATTGGAGGACAGGAGGGGGCAGAGTGCGAGGGAAGAAGCAGAGTGGGAGGAATCTCAGTGTAGAGGAGCTGGAAGGGGGCAGTCACCAGCACTGTAAAAGCACTGTAAAGAAGATTGAGAGCACAGTTTGAAGTTAAGTAGCTAATGCTAATAATAATAAGATGTGATCCGGTATTGGTTTCGAGAGTTGCTGTTTTGGAGTAGATGGGAGTTTGGGGGGTATGTGGGTCACAAGGCAAAGTCTCAACTTGCCATCCCCTTAAGCACATTTTATATGCCATCAGACCATCCAGATGCCCCCAATATGCCTTCAGACTCCTTCATATGCCTGTATAAGTCATTACACTCTTCTACATGCTCCTTATACTGTATACTATTAGATCCAATTAGATATGCCATCATGACCCCGCCCCCTCATAGACTCTACCCCCCTATTTAGGTCTGCTTCAGAAATTTCCCGACTGATTTTCCATCTCAATCTGCCCCTGCCTCCATGGATGTCAGAGAAGAGCTTGTGTGCGAAACCCGGCAAGTTGCAGCACACACCAGGCCTGGGGGTTTCCTTTCCCATATTTAAGTGATGTCTGTGTCAGTAAGTTTATCTGTGCTGTCTGTGTCAGTAAGTAGCATCTGTCAGTAAGTGTGTGTTGTGTTTGTCAGTAGGTGCTGTCTGAGTCAGTATGTGTGTGTCAGTAAGTTGTATCTGTGTCAGTAAGGGGTTTCTGTCAGTAAATGGTATCTGTGTCAATAAATGTTTATGTCAGTAGGTGTGACTCACTATGTTTATCAGTAAGTGGAATCTGTGTCAGTAAGGGGTATCTGTGTAAGTGGTATCTGTAAGGGCTGTTTATGTCAGTAAATTTGCCTGTGTCAGTAAGTGTGTTTGTGTCAGTAAGGAGTGTCTGTTTATGTGTGTTTGTGTCAGTAAGTGTGTGTCAGTAAGTGTGTCTGTGTTAGTAAGGAGTGTGTCAGTCAGTAGAATCTCTCAGCAAGGACAGTTTGTGTCAGTAAATGTGTTTGTGTGTTTGTATCAGTAAATGTGTCTGTATCATTGCATTTGTGTCAGTAAGTGGAATCTGTATTAATAAGGGGTGTCTGTGTCAGTAAGTGGTGTTTGTGCCTGTGTATTTGTATCAGTAAGTTGTATTTGTGTCAGTAAGGGGTGTCTGTCATTAAGTATGTATGTGCCAAGAAGTGATGTCTGTGTCTGTAAGGGGTATCTGTCAGTAAGTGGTATATGTGTCATTAATACCCCTTTTCCACTAGCTGTTTTTACCCGTGTTTTTGCACTGGGGCGCGCATCGACACGGGTTTTTAGTAGGTGGAAACGGGTCAACACGGGTTGAGTGACCCGGGAATCCAACCCGGCAATTTACCTGGGTAGAACACGGTAATGACACGGATAACGGTGCATTGGAAACGGTCATTACACGTGTTTTCAGACCCGAGTAACGCTCTGAGATGCTGATTGGTGCTTCTGGGGCACTGGAAGATGATGTCATCCCTGGGAGACACGCTGGGCACATGCAGGCACCGCAGCAGCAAACAAACGCGGATGCATATCTATTGCAGCAGCTACAACACTACGCTGGGCACATGCAGGCATTGAGGCAGCTTGCACATAAAACACTCAGAAGTCACGCTGGGTACATACAAATATTTTTATTGCAGCAGCTTCCAAACAAACAGACAATATACAGCAGCAGAAGCTCCAGCACAGCAACATGGCTAGCCATACCTGGTCAGACACAGAGATCAAAGAGCTGCTTAATATTCGGGGAGAGGAAGAAATTAGAAGGCAGGTGACTGGAACAGTTAAGGATGCTATCGTCTACAAGAACATATCCCTTATGCTGGCAGAAAGGGGCATCCAAAAAACCCAGCAACAAGTCGTTAACAAATTAAAGGCACTACGCAGACAATTCACCAAAGTACACGACCATAACCGCAAGAAAAGAGGTGCTGGGCGTATGGAATGGGCATATTATGACCTATGCTACAGGGACGTGCAGTCAGGGGAGGCAGGGGAGGCAGTGCCTCCCCTGTCATTAATGATTAAGTTAATACAAAGAAGATGCATATGACACATATTCTGTGTCATATGTATCTTCTTAATATTATACTTTACATTGCTCCCCTCTGTATGTGTTTGGGAGGCACCGATCGTGGTGCCTCCCGTTGTCACTGGGGAAAGTATGGGGAGCGGGGGGCGGGCACGGGCGGGGACTAGCCATGGGCTGTAAAAGCCCATTGAAAATATATGGGAAAGCGGCACCATTAGAGGTGCCGCTTTCCTACAGGGACGTGCTTTCAACCTATGAAAGCACGTCCCTGTCAGTGAGGCCACAGTGATTGGCCAGCGGATCCGTCACTGGATCCGCTGTCAATCACTGTGTCGGCGACGCTGGCGGAGGAGGTGCGGGCGGCTGGATGCGGCGATGGTGCGGGCGGCGGGAAGCGGCGGTGGTGCGGGCGGCGGCGGTGCGGGTGGCGGGTTGCGGCGGCGGTGGAAATGTACCTTTATCTGCAGAGTTTGGCAGCGGAGCGGTTCCAGTTTCAAAAATGGAGCCTCAGCGTCATTTTTGAAATTCAAGATGGCCGCCGCGAGCCAATCACGGCTCGCCGCGTCATCGCCCCGCCCCCTCCGGCTAACTTATATAAGTCAGCGTGAGGCGGAGGAGAGTCAGTCCGACGGCGGAGGAGGAGCAGTGAAGAGCTCCTGAAGAAAGAAGACGCCGGAAGTCCTGGCTGGGCGGCGGCTATGCAAAAGAGCTTAGCAGCCGCCGCCCACCAGGTGAAGACGCTGGAAGCCCTGGGGGGGGTGGCGCCCCCCAGGTGAAGACGCCGGAAGCCCTGGGAAGGCGGTGGCCACGCAAAAGAGCTTAAAGGCCGCCGCCCCCAGGTGAAGACCCAGTTTAATAAAGCTTATTTTTGTGTGGTGTTTTATTTTAATATTTTCTTTACAGGTGGACTACAGGTGCCAGCGGGCCCTTTATGTCCGGGCATGCTGGCACTTGTGGTTCTCCAAGTGCCAGCATGCTGGGGCAGGCTTGCTGGGACCTGTAGGCTACCTGTAAAGAACAATATTACTATTCTTTGCAGGTGGACTACAGGTGCCAGCAGGCCCTTTATGTCCGGGCATGCTGGCACTTGTGGTTCTCCAAGTGCCAGCATGCTGGGGCAGGCTTGCTGGGACCTGTAGGCCACCTGTAAAGAACAATATTAACACACAATGAACCCCGCACCCACCGCCACCAGGGGTGCGGGGCATAGCACTGGGCTATCAGCCCAGTGCTGGTTATTGCTCGGGAGGGGGGACCCCATTTTTATTTTTTGGGGTTCCCACTTTCCGAGGAATTCCAACCCTGTGCTGACTGGTTGGGGGGGGCAGATTAATGTTATGGCAGGGGGACACCACACTGAGTGTCTCCCCTGCTATGGCATTACTCCCCCTGGCTGGTTCTGCCTAGTGCTGGTTTCACTGATGTGTTGGGGGACCACACTTTTTTTTTTTTTTCAGGGGGGGGGGGGGGCTTGTTAGCTGCCAGTGCCTCCCCAACCAGTGACCTCACCGCACGTCACTGCTATGCTATAGTGTCTTCGGCAAAACTGCGATAACAAATCCCATAGCACTATCGTCATCCAGCTCTGCCAGTCGCCAGATGTCAGTCGACGAGGACTGTGATGAAACACAGCACAGCCTTCCCAGCTCACAATGCAGCCCATCATCCCCGCTGCTTATATCGGACAGCAGTTTCAAAGACTCGACCGTCAATGATGATTCCATCAGTGCCACTATTGAGGACGTACCACAGTCTCAGGCGGAGATCTTCGTAACCCCCCAAGACCACGACTTTGCGCTCAAATAGTAAGTATTACCATTACAAATACAGTTGCAGCAGTCCCTATTAGAGATGAGCGGGTTCGGTTTCTCTGAAACCGAACCCGCACGAACTTCATGTTTTTTTCACGGGTCCGAGCAGACTCGGATCCTCCCGCCTTGCTCGGTTAACCCGAGCGCGCCCGAACGTCATCATGACGCTGTCGGATTCTCGCGAGACTCGGATTCTATATAAGGAGCCGCGCGTCGCCGCCATTTTCACACGTGCATTGAGATTGATAGGGAGAGGACGTGGCTGGCGTCCTCTCCATTAGAAATTAGATTAGAAGAGAGAGAGAGATTGTGCAGAGTCAGACAGAGTTTACCACAGTGACCAGTGCAGTTGTTGTTAGTTAACTTTTATTTATTTTAATATATCCGTTCTCTGCTATATCCATTCTCTGCCTGAAAAAAAACGATACACAGCAGCAGCCAGTCACACAGTGTGACTCAGTCTGTGTGCACTCAGCTCAGCCCAGTGTGCTGCACATCAATGTATAAAAGGCAAAGCTTATAATAATTGTGGGGGAGACTGGGGAGCACTGCAGGTTGTTATAGCAGGAGCCCCCAGGAGTACATAATATTATATTAATTTAAAATTAAACAGTGCACACTTTTGCTGCAGGAGTGCCACTGCCAGTGTGACTAGTGGTGACCAGTGCCTGACCACCAGTATAGTAGTATATTGTTGTATGTATTGTATACTATCTCTTTATCAACCAGTCTATATTAGCAGCAGACACAGTACAGTGCGGTAGTTCACGGCTGTGGCTACCTCTGTGTCGGCAGTCGGAACTCGGCAGGCAGTCCGTCCATCCATAATTGTATTACAATATATACCACCTAACCGTGGTATTTTTTTTTCTTTCTTTATACCGTCGTCATAGTGTCATACTAGTTGTTACGAGTATACTACTATCTCTTTATCAACCAGTGTACAGTGCGGTAGTTCACGGCTGTGGCTACCTCTGTGTCGGCAGTCGGCAGGCAGTCCGTCCATCCATAATTGTATTATTATTATAATATATACCACCTAACCGTGGTTTTTTTTTCATTCTTTATACCGTCATAGTGTCATACTAGTTGTTACGAGTATACTACTATCTCTTTATCAACCAGTGTACAGTGCGGTAGTTCACGGCTGTGGCTACCTCTGTGTCGGCAGTCGGCAGGCAGTCCGTCCATCCATAATTGTATTATTATTATAATATATACCACCTAACCGTGGTTTTTTTTTCATTCTTTATACCGTCGTCATAGTGTCATACTAGTTGTTACGAGTATACTACTATCTCTTTATCAACCAGTGTACAGTGCGGTAGTTCACGGCTGTGGCTACCTCTGTGTCGGCAGTCGGCAGGCAGTCCGTCCATCCATAATTGTATTATTATTATAATATATACCACCTAACCGTGGTTTTTTTTTCATTCTTTATACCGTCGTCATAGTGTCATACTAGTTGTTACGAGTATACTACTATCTCTTTATCAACCAGTGTACAGTGCGGTAGTTCACGGCTGTGGCTACCTCTGTGTCGGCAGTCGGCAGGCAGTCCGTCCATCCATAATTGTATTATTATTATAATATATACCACCTAACCGTGGTTTTTTTTTCATTCTTTATACCGTCGTCATAGTGTCATACTAGTTGTTACGAGTATACTACTATCTCTTTATCAACCAGTGTACAGTGCGGTAGTTCACGGCTGTGGCTACCTCTGTGTCGGCAGTCGGCAGGCAGTCCG
Organism: Pseudophryne corroboree; assembly: GCF_028390025.1. Lineage (NCBI taxonomy): Eukaryota > Metazoa > Chordata > Amphibia > Anura > Myobatrachidae > Pseudophryne > Pseudophryne corroboree. Next base: position 592,260,835 of record NC_086448.1, on the reverse strand, counting down.
TCCATCCATAATTGTATTATTATTATAATATATACCACCTAACCGTGGTTTTTTTTTCATTCTTTATACCGTCGTCATAGTGTCATACTAGTTGTTACGAGTATACTACTATCTCTTTATCAACCAGTGTACAGTGCGGTAGTTCACGGCTGTGGCTACCTCTGTGTCGGCAGTCGGCAGGCAGTCCGTCCATCCATAATTGTATTATTATTATAATATATACCACCTAACCGTGGTTTTTTTTTCATTCTTTATACCGTCGTCATAGTGTCATACTAGTTGTTACGAGTATACTACTATCTCTTTATCAACCAGTGTACAGTGCGGTAGTTCACGGCTGTGGCTACCTCTGTGTCGGCAGTCGGCAGGCAGTCCGTCCATCCATAATTGTATTATTATTATAATATATACCACCTAACCGTGGTTTTTTTTTCATTCTTTATACCGTCGTCATAGTGTCATACTAGTTGTTACGAGTATACTACTATCTCTTTATCAACCAGTGTACAGTGCGGTAGTTCACGGCTGTGGCTACCTCTGTGTCGGCAGTCGGCAGGCAGTCCGTCCATCCATAATTGTATTATTATTATAATATATACCACCTAACCGTGGTTTTTTTTCCATTCTTTATACCGTCGTCATAGTGTCATACTAGTTGTTACGAGTATACTACTATCTCTTTATCAACCAGTGTACAGTGCGGTAGTTCACGGCTGTGGCTACCTCTGTGTCGGCAGTCGGCAGGCAGTCTGTCCATCCATAATTGTATTATTATTATAATATATACCACCTAACCGTGGTTTTTTTTTCATTCTTTATACCGTCGTCATAGTGTCATACTAGTTGTTACGAGTATACTACTATCTCTTTATCAACCAGTGTACAGTGCGGTAGTTCACGGCTGTGGCTACCTCTGTGTCGGCAGTCGGCAGGCAGTCCGTCCATCCATAATTGTATTATTATTATAATATATACCACCTAACCGTGGTTTTTTTTTCATTCTTTATACCGTCGTCATAGTGTCATACTAGTTGTTACGAGTATACTACTATCTCTTTATCAACCAGTGTACAGTGCGGTAGTTCACGGCTGTGGCTACCTCTGTGTCGGCAGTCGGCAGGCAGTCCGTCCATCCATAATTGTATTATTATTATAATATATACCACCTAACCGTGGTTTTTTTTTCATTCTTTATACCGTCGTCATAGTGTCATACTAGTTGTTACGAGTATACTACTATCTCTTTATCAACCAGTGTACAGTGCGGTAGTTCACGGCTGTGGCTACCTCTGTGTCGGCAGTCGGCAGGCAGTCCGTCCATCCATAATTGTATTATTATTATAATATATACCACCTAACCGTGGTTTTTTTTTCATTCTTTATACCGTCGTCATAGTGTCATACTAGTTGTTACGAGTATACTACTATCTCTTTATCAACCAGTGTACAGTGCGGTAGTTCACGGCTGTGGCTACCTCTGTGTCGGCAGTCGGCAGGTATCCAATACTAGTATCCAATCCATCCATCTCCATTGTTTACCTGAGGTGCCTTTTAGTTCTGCCTATAAAATATGGAGAACAAAAAAGTTGAGGTTCCAAAATTAGGGAAAGATCAAGATCCACTTCCACCTCGTGCTGAAGCTGCTGCCACTAGTCATGGCCGAGACGATGAAATGCCAGCAACGTCGTCTGCCAAGGCCGATGCCCAATGTCATAGTACAGAGCATGTCAAATCCAAAACACCAAATATCAGAAAAAAAAGGACTCCAAAACCTAAAATAAAATTGTCGGAGGAGAAGCGTAAACTTGCCAATATGCCATTTACCACACGGAGTGGCAAGGAACGGCTGAGGCCCTGGCCTATGTTCATGGCTAGTGGTTCAGCTTCACATGAGGATGGAAGCACTCAGCCTCTCGCTAGAAAACTGAAAAGACTCAAGCTGGCAAAAGCACCGCAAAGAACTGTGCGTTCTTCGAAATCCCAAATCCACAAGGAGAGTCCAATTGTGTCGGTTGCGATGCCTGACCTTCCCAACACTGGAGGTGAAGAGCATGCGCCTTCCACCATTTGCACGCCCCCTGCAAGTGCTGGAAGGAGCACCCGCAGTCCAGTTCCTGATAGTCAGATTGAAGATGTCAGTGTTGAAGTACACCAGGATGAGGAGGATATGGGTGTTGCTGGCGCTGGGGAGGAAATTGACCAGGAGGATTCTGATGGTGAGGTGGTTTGTTTAAGTCAGGCACCCGGGGAGACACCTGTTGTCCGTGGGAGGAATATGGCCGTTGACATGCCAGGTGAAAATACCAAAAAAATCAGCTCTTCGGTGTGGAGGTATTTCACCAGAAATGCGGACAACAGGTGTCAAGCCGTGTGTTCCCTTTGTCAAGCTGTAATAAGTAGGGGTAAGGACGTTAACCACCTCGGAACATCCTCCCTTATACGTCACCTGCAGCGCATTCATAATAAGTCAGTGACAAGTTCAAAAACTTTGGGTGACAGCGGAAGCAGTCCACTGACCAGTAAATCCCTTCCTCTTGTAACCAAGCTCACGCAAACCACCCCACCAACTCCCTCAGTGTCAATTTCCTCCTTCCCCAGGAATGCCAATAGTCCTGCAGGCCATGTCACTGGCAAGTCTGACGAGTCCTCTCCTGCCTGGGATTCCTCCGATGCATCCTTGCGTGTAACGCCTACTGCTGCTGGCGCTGCTGTTGTTGCCGCTGGGAGTCGATGGTCATCCCAGAGGGGAAGTTGTAAGCCCACTTGTACTACTTCCAGTAAGCAATTGACTGTTCAACAGTCCTTTGCGAGGAAGATGAAATATCACAGCAGTCATCCTACTGCAAAGCGGATAACTGAGGCCTTGGCATCCTGGGTGGTGAGAAACGTGGTTCCGGTATCCATCATTACTGCAGAGCCAACTAGAGACTTGTTGGAGGTACTGTGTCCCCGGTACCAAATACCATCTAGGTTCCATTTCTCTAGGCAGGTGATACCGAAAATGTACACAGACCTCAGAAAAAGAGTCACCAGTGTCCTAAAAAATGCAGCTGTACCCAATGTCCACTTAACCACGGACATGTGGACAAGTGGAGCAGGGCAGGGTCAGGACTATATGACTGTGACAGCCCACTGGGTAGATGTATGGACTCCCGCCGCAAGAACAGCAGCGGCGGCACCAGTAGCAGCATCTCGCAAACGCCAACTCTTTCCTAGGCAGGCTACGCTTTGTATCACCGCTTTCCAGAATACGCACACAGCTGAAAACCTCTTACGGCAACTGAGGAAGATCATCGCGGAATGGCTTACCCCAATTGGACTCTCCTGTGGATTTGTGGCATCGGACAACGCCAGCAATATTGTGTGTGCATTAAATCTGGGCCAATTCCAGCACGTCCCATGTTTTGCACATACCTTGAATTTGGTGGTGCAGAATTTTTTAAAAAACGACAGGGGCGTGCAAGAGATGCTGTCGGTGGCCAGAAGAATTGCGGGACACTTTCGGCGTACAGGCACCACGTACAGAAAACTGGAGCACCACCAAAAACTACTGAACCTGCCCTGCCATCATCTGAAGCAAGAAGTGGTAACGAGGTGGAATTCAACCCTCTATATGCTTCAGAGGTTGGAGGAGCAGCAAAAGGCCATTCAAGCCTATACAATTGAGCACGATATAGTAGGTGGAATGCACCTGTCTCAAGTGCAGTGGAGAATGATTTCAACGTTGTGCAAGGTTCTGATGCCCTTTGAACTTGCCACACGTGAAGTCAGTTCAGACACTGCCAGCCTGAGTCAGGTCATTCCCCTCATCAGGCTTTTGCAGAAGAAGCTGGAGGCATTGAAGAAGGAGCTAACACGGAGCGATTCCGCTAGGCATGTGGGACTTGTGGATGCAGCCCTTAATTCGCTTAACAAGGATTCACGGGTGGTCAATCTGTTGAAATCAGAGCACTACATTTTGGCCACCGTGCTCGATCCTAGATTTAAAGCCTACCTTGGATCTCTCTTTCCGGCAGACACAGGTCTGCTGGGGTTGAAAGACCTGCTGGTGACAAAATTGTCAAGTCAAGCGGAACGCGACCTGTCAACATCTCCTCCTTCACATTCTCCCGCAACTGGGGGTGCGAGGAAAAGGCTCAGAATTCCGAGCCCACCCGCTGGCGGTGATGCAGGGCAGTCTGGAGCGACTGCTGATGCTGACATCTGGTCCGGACTGAAGGACCTGACAACGATTACGGACATGTCGTCTACTGTCACTGCATATGATTCTCTCAACATTGATAGAATGGTGGAGGATTATATGAGTGACCGCATCCAAGTAGGCACGTCACACAGTCCGTACTTATACTGGCAGGAAAAAGAGGCAATTTGGAGGCCCTTGCACAAACTGGCTTTATTCTACCTAAGTTGCCCTCCCACAAGTGTGTACTCCGAAAGAGTGTTTAGTGCCGCCGCTCACCTTGTCAGCAATCGGCGTACGAGGTTACATCCAGAAAATGTGGAGAAGATGATGTTCATTAAAATGAATTATAATCAATTCCTCCGCGGAGACATTGACCAGCAGCAATTGCCTCCACAAAGTACACAGGGAGCTGAGATGGTGGATTCCAGTGGGGACGAATTGATAATCTGTGAGGAGGGGGATGTACACGGTGATATATCGGAGGGTGAAGATGAGGTGGACATCTTGCCTCTGTAGAGCCAGTTTGTGCAAGGAGAGATTAATTGCTTCTTTTTTGGGGGGGGTCCAAACCAACCCGTCATATCAGTCACAGTCGTGTGGCAGACCCTGTCGCTGAAATGATGGGTTGGTTAAAGTGTGCATGTCCTGTTTTGTTTATACAACATAAGGGTGGGTGGGAGGGCCCAAGGATAATTCCATCTTGCACCTCTTTTTTCTTTTCTTTTTCTTTGCATCATGTGCTGATTGGGGAGGGTTTTTTGGAAGGGACATCCTGCGTGACACTGCAGTGCCACTCCTAGATGGGCCCGGTGTTTGTGTCGGCCACTAGGGTCGCTAATCTTACTCACACAGCTACCTCATTGCGCCTCTTTTTTTCTTTGCGTCATGTGCTGTTTGGGGAGGGTTTTTTGGAAGGGACATCCTGCGTGACACTGCAGTGCCACTCCTAGATGTGCCCGGTGTTTGTGTCGGCCACTAGGGTCGCTAATCTTACTCACACAGTCAGCTACCTCATTGCGCCTCTTTTTTTCTTTGCGTCATGTGCTGTTTGGGGAGGGTTTTTTGGAAGGGCCATCCTGCGTGACACTGCAGTGCCACTCCTAGATGGGCCCGGTGTTTGTGTCGGCCACTAGGGTCGCTTATCTTTCTCACACAGTCAGCTACCTCATTGCGCCTCTTTTTTTCTTTGCGTCATGTGCTGTTTGGGGAGGGTTTTTTGGAAGGGACATCCTGCGTGACACTGCAGTGCCACTCCTAGATGGGCCCGGTGTTTGTGTCGGCCACTAGGGTCGCTAATCTTACTCACACAGCTACCTCATTGCGCCTCTTTTTTTCTTTGCGTCATGTGCTGTTTGGGGAGGGTTTTTTGGAAGGGACATCCTGCGTGACACTGCAGTGCCACTCCTAGATGGGCCCGGTGTTTGTGTCGGCCACTAGGGTCGCTTATCTTACTCACACAGCGACCTCGGTGCAAATTTTAGGACTAAAAATAATATTGTGAGGTGTGATGTGTTCAGAATAGGCTGAAAATGAGTGTAAATTATGTTTTTTGAGGTTAATAATACTTTGGGATCAAAATTACCCCCAAATTCTATGATTTAAGCTGTTTTTTAGGGTTTTTTGAAAAAAACACCCGAATCCAAAACACACCCGAATCCGACAAAAATAATTCGGTGAGGTTTTGCCAAAACGCGTTCGAACCCAAAACACGGCCGCGGAACCGAACCCAAAACCAAAACACAAAACCCGAAAAATTTCAGGCGCTCATCTCTAGTCCCTATACAAAATCTATGTAAAGGCATGGTAATGTTGCAGAGTATAGCTAGTGTGCAGGTGGGAGAAGGCCACAAACACGTATATGCTACCACTGCTATTTGTTAATAGAATCATGGTAATGTTGCAGAGAGGTTCACTATGATCTGCCGGCGGCCGGCCTCCCGGCGACCAGCATACCGGCGCCGGGAGGCCGGCCGCCGGCTTACCGACAGTGTGGCGAGCGCAAATGCGCCCCTTGCGGGCTAGCTGCGCTCGCCGCGCTACGGGCGCGGTGGCGCGCTACTCGCGCCACACTATTTTATTCTCCCTCCAGGGGGGTCGTGGACCCCCACGAGGGAGAATAAGTGTCGGTATGCCGGCTGTCGGGCTCCCGGCACCGGTATGCTGGTCGCCGGAAGCCCGACCGCCGGCATACTGAAGACCACCCGTTGCAGAGTATAGCTAGTGTGCAGGTGGGAGAAGGCCACAAACACGTATATGCTACCACTGCTATTTTTATATTGTTGCTTACATTCTGTTTCATCTCCTTCACAGTCTACAACGTTCCACAGCGGAAAAAGAAACTGAACAAAACAGAACAAACGGTCAGAGCAATGAAGTCCATTATCGTGGATCACCTGCGTGAGGCGGATAGTGAACTCAATGCCCAGGAAGATGCACGGCTTGAGAGATTTCTTGCGTCAGAAAAAGAAATGCATCAAACTTTTATGAGGCAGTTAATGACCATGCATGATAGGCAGATGACATTTTTTGAACGCACGTTTGCACGTACCATAGGAAATACCACACAAGCACAACAGCAAGACACAGCCTACCCACAGCACCCATATGGTCCATACAACTATGAGCCTCCCTCAAATCCCCCAACACAAATCCCGCAATCCTCAGAATTTTGGGTATATAGACAACTGCCTTAGAGCAGCGGGTGATAAAACAATGTTTGTGTTTTAAGGTTCTGTTTGCACTGTATCCTCAACCCTGATACCTACAAATCCAAACATTATTTTGATTTTACAGAGTGCCCTGTTGGCACTTTAAACTTTTATATTGTTACCTCAGAAAATGGGCAGTGGGATCAGGATATTGGGGCTACCTTTTATATTGTTACCTCAGAAAATGTGCGGCAGTTTGATCCAAATATTGGGGGTACCCCGATACCTGCCAAACGAAACATTAGGGTTTTTTTTACAGAGTGCCCTGTTTGCACTTTACTCTTTTATACTGTTACCTCAGGGCAGGTGTCTTCACCATGTGGCCCTCTAGCTGTTGTGGAAACACATAGCAACACATGCTGGTACATGTTGTTCCACAACAGCTGGAGGGACACATGTTGAAGACCCCTTGCGTTATGTGGAATTTTACAGTGTCATGTTTGCACTTAAATATTTTATATTGTTACCTCAGAAAATGTGCGGCAGTGTGATCCAAATATTGGGGGTACCCCGATACCTGCCAAACCAACATTAGGGGTTTTTTTTTACAGAGTGCCCTGTTTGCACTTTACTCTTTTATACTGTTACCTCAGGGCAGGTGTCTTCACCATGTGGCCCTCTAGCTGTTGTGGAAATACATAGCAACACATGCAGGTACATGTTGTTCCACAACAGCTGGAGGGACACATGTTGAAGACCCCTTGCGTTATGTGGAATTTTACAGTGTCATGTTTGCACTTAAATATTTTATATTGTTACCTCAGAAAATGTGTGCTAACTGTTTAAAAGAAAACATATAATAACATAACTTTTGAACCAAATTTTTATAACTGAAAAACAAAATAAACAAAAATTGTTTGCACACAAAAACTTGTCTGTCTTCTCTACTGCAACATTGTTTGACGATTAGCTGCAATGGTGGCCCTTATGCACTCGCTGGCAGCGTCATGCCCCCCCACCAAGCCTGGTGCATCATGTACAGTGACCCCCGCCCCATGATCATGTACATTCCACTCGGGGAGAAAGTTTTCCTTTTGAATCTCACATATGTTATGGAGAATGCAGCAGGCTGCTACTATATCTGGCATTATTTTCAAGTCCACATCATTCCTCTTCATGAGGCAGCGCCAGCGTCCTTTTAAACGCCCAAACGCATTCTCCACTGCCATACGGGCCGAACTTAGGGCATGGGTATATGATGTCTTTTCGGGGGATAAGTGAACATGCTGGGTGTAGCCCTTCATTAGCCAGCGCTGTAATGGGTATGCTGCATCACCAATGAGGTGGACCGGGATGTCCACACCATGGCCCTCATTCCGAGTTGATCGCTCGCAAGGCGATTTTAGCAGAGTTACACACGCTAAGCCGCCGCCTACTGGGAGTGAATCTTAGCTTCTTTAAATTGCGACCGATGTATTCGCAATATTGCGATTACTAACTACTTAGCAGTTTCAGAGTAGCTTCAGACTTACTCTGCCTGTGCGATCAGTTCAGTGCTTGTCGTTCCTGGTTTGACGTCACAAACACACCCAGCGTTCGCCCAACCACTCCCCCGTTTCTCTGGCCACTCCTGCGTTTTTTCCGGAAACGGTAGCGTTTTCAGCCACACGCCCATAAAACGCCGTGTTTCCGCCCAGTAACACCCATTTCCTGTCAATCACATTACGTTCGCCGGAGCGATGAGAAAGCCGTGAGTAAAAATACTTTCTTCATAGCAAAGATACTTGGCGCAGTCGCAGTGCGAATATTGCGCATGCGCACTAAGCGGAATTTCACTGCGATGCGATTAAAAATACCGAGCGAACGACTCGGAATGAGGGCCCATGTACGATCACCGATTTCTGTTAATAAAACATTAATATTATTACAGGGGTAAAACTTGACTATTGGTTTATGGGCGAACATTAGTTTAAGTAGTAAATAATCTTACCTCTCGAGGGAAAAGCCATCCACCAAGCTTGTCCTCAGCAATACTGTAAAGATCGGAGTTGGCGAGAACCTTTGCATCATGTGACCGTCCGGGCCACCCTATGAAGACATCTGTGAAACTAAAAATAAAGGTTTATGCATTATCATAAAACAGGCCAAGCCTATTTCAAACACATTAGTGAAACAGTGCTTACCAGTATTTGTGGTCCACTACAGCTTGCAGAACAATGGAATGCCAACCCTTACGATTGTAATAGTCTGCTGGGTTGTCACGGGGGGCGATGATGGGGATGTGGGTCCCATCTATGGCACCAGCACACTGTGGGTAGCCACGCTTCTTAAACCCTTTTATAGTCGTATCTAGCCGCTGTCCTTGTGGCAAGGAAATAAAGCGATGGTACATGGTATCCAGCAATGCCCGCGTGATCTGGTAGACAATCTTGCAGACCGTGCCAATCCCTACTCCAAATAAACTGGAAACTGTGCTATACTCTCCAGGGGTAGCATACCACCAGAGAGCAATCGCTAATCTCCTGGCTGGCTCAATGGGCTTCCGGAACCTGGTGGTCTGCATGGTTATTGCGGGGGACAGTAGTTCCAATACATACTCGAATGTAGCGCGAGACATCCTGAAGTTTGCCATCCACTGCTCCTCCTGATATGCTAGAATGGTCTGCATGAATGCTTCTCTATGTCTACGATCTCTCATCCACATTCTTCGGCTTGGTGTAGAGTTCATTGTTATGAGAGAAATAACAACAGTGGATGATATACGCACTCTCCTCCTTTTCAAATATTTGCGTCGATAGGTAGCCCTCTCTGCAAAGAATTGAGCTCTCCTTCTCCAGCTCTGCAGTAGGTAGCACAAGGTGAAAAGCTGCATCAAGCTGTCTGTAGCAGAAAGCAGCAGTAAACTGCAAACAGTCTGCGACTCCATGCTAGACACAGCTACTGCACCGGCGTCCATTGCTGCAATGCTGTGAGCAGGCCCCACCCCTCCCTTTTGGTTCTTTCGATGACATCATCTTGATGAGACAGTAAAAAGTCCATTTGTAATGACAGCGATAGGCTTTTACAGAGCTTACCCGGGTTAGGTGGAAACAGATCAGACACGGGAATAACCCGCGTCGAAGTGTAGTGGAAACGGGGGAGCCGACACGGGTTGTAGCCGTGTTAAACATCCCAGATCGGACACGGTACGTAGGTGGAAAAGGGGTATTAATGTGTGCATCAGTAAGAGTTTGCCAGTAAGCTGTCAGTGGTGTGTGTGTGTGTGTGTGTGTGTGTGTGTGTGTGTGTGTGTGTGTGTGTGTGTGTGTGTGTGTGTGTGAATAAGTGGTGTGTGTGTCTGTCTGTCTAGCACTGTGTTTGTATCAGTAAGTGGAATCTGTATTAGTAAGGGTTGTATGTGTTGGTAAGTGGTGTCTGCCAGTAAGTGTGTAAGCAAGTGGTGCCTGTGCTGGTAAGTGTGTCCCAGGAGCCCTCTGTTCACTGTCTGCTCTGTTTTGCCCCCATCTTTTCTAATCTTTCCACATCTGTTCTGTTTTGCCTCATCATTGCTCCTCTTTAGACCTCTCCGCCTTTCCATCTCTCTCTATTACTTGGGGGTCACTGTGATGCTTCCTGTATGATATGGTGGTCACTAATGCTGTGTATTACATTAGTTAACTATTAAGTGGTTGAAGGTAGGCACTAGCTATGACCTCCATGGAGATAGCCACACTCATGGCACAGGCCACACACCCTATTTATACCACAGACATTCCACACATATCACATCACTAGTCACACCACCGCAGCGCTGGTCACACCTCCTTCCGGGGCACACAATAGGCACTTCATAAATGTCAGCTCTAGGCCCATGTGGACCTTAATCTGGCACTGATAATCTATATATATATATATACAACACCAAATGACCGGCACTCAGCTTATAAGTCCATCCGCCCCGGTGCCTTCCGTGGAAGTAGGCCAAGTATATGTATACAGATCGGCGGCACTCCTGGGGAACTTATATATATGCAATAATGACAGAGACTGCGCCCTGAGTAAACGGTAACGTTTCAGCTATATTTAGCTTTCGTCAGACCAAATGAATACAATACACAATACAAACATTTATACCCCACTCCTCACCTCGTGTCAGTCGCTCCAGGTAACCATGCACCGGCGGGTGCTATGTACTGAAAGTATGGATGTTTATACTATTTGATTATATTCCATTTATGGATTAGTTTAGGATGATAATGGGACGATTATTTGAATACCACATGTACAGAGCACATAGTTATGGGCTTGATCAATTTAGTTTGAGGGGGTATGTTGTTTCATTTATTTTCATGTGTTTGTGTTTTTGTTTTGTTTTGGTCTCCTAGGTAACCGGGGTACGGCGGTGACAAGGAGCGTAACTCACGTTGAGGACGTGATGACGGGATTCACCCCCGCCTGCGATCCGGGCCGAGGATGACAGAGGATGAGGTGTCAGGTGACCGGAGCAGGAGGGCGGGTTTGAGTCAGGTGCAGAGCGTAACTGGGATTACGTCATCCATCCCCGCCGGTGCATGGTTACCTGGAGCGACTGACACGAGGTGAGGAGTGGGGTATAAATGTTTGTATTGTGTATTGTATTCATTTGGTCTGACGAAAGCTAAATATAGCTGAAACTTTACCGTTTACTCAGGGCGCAGTCTCTGTCATTATTGCATATATATAAGTTCCCCAGGAGTGCCGCCGATCTGTATACATATATATATATATATATATATATATATATATATATACATATATATATGAAAGCCCCCCACTCATCACTAATTATCTTACTTCCCAATATGTTAGGAAGCTGAAATTTAACATAGGTATTCTTCAGGTGGGAAATAGGAAAGTTATGTAATTGGAATTTTAATAAACCTCCCCTAAGGGGATGAAAAAGGGGTTGACATAATGACATCATTATCAATGCGTGGCTTTCATTGCATGAACTATAACGCCCCAACGGGTAATTGGATCAACATATGGATTGCACCTCCAGTGTGTAGAATTTAATAAACTCCAAAAAAATGAAAGCCCTCGCTCACTCACTCATGACTAATTCTCTAACTTCCCAATATGTTAGAAAGATGAAATTTAACATAGGTATTCTGCAGGTGGGAAATAGGAAAACTACGTAATTCTAATTTTTACAAACCTCCCCTAAGCGGATGAAAAGGGGGTTGACATGATGAATTTAGATTACAGCTCCAGTGTGTAGAATTTAATAAACTACATAAATGGTCCTGACACTTTTTACCCTAACTGTTATGGATGCTTCTCTGGTAATGCCAAAAACCATGGATTAATATTTACTTACATTAAAACATCTCAAATTTACATCGCTATAGATTTACCAAATTTTAGACACTCATTCATATTTACTACCATGAAAATCATAAACTCCCGTGCAAAGAACGGGTAGAACAGCTAGTTTTCAAATACAGTTCAAAATGCATGAGTATATGACAACTCACAAAGTGTTACTTAACTCATTAAACCAACTTGCTTCAATGGGCCCACCTGGATTAGCATAGTACCAGATCCTGCATGAAGGGAGTCACCATCGCTGGAGTCTGAAGTGGGAAATTTGCTAAATTTTCAAGCACTGCACAATTTCAATCAGTAAATATTTAAAATAGTTTGAGAGACCGCCTTAGCAGTACTCACCATGGACAAGTCAATCATAGCTTGCCATGGTGAGCCAAATCAACCCTCCCACTTGTGGCAGCCATATATTTGGCCACTCCAATTGTCTATGGCAATTCATTGGAGTGAGAGAGCAGAGTAGAATTCCCAAATTGACAAGAGAAGATATTCTGCTCTCAGGAGGAGAATGTATTTTCTCTTAAATGAATATTACTGTAGATACCAAGTTCAAGAAGGCAAGAGGGACTGCGGCTTGGAAAACAGAATCTGTTGAGTGTAAACTGGAGTAGATGCTGGAGAAGAGGGCTCCCCAGCTGGAAAATGCCAGTAGATGATGCATCAAAAAGAAGATGATCCTGCCAGCAGAGGAGACTGGGGTAAAGGGCTATGACCATTCCCCAGCTGTCTCAAATCCTGGGACTGGAGTAGATGGGCAACATTATCATGCAGGTTAATGCAATCTAAGGACCTTATTCAGAAATGATTGCATCTCACTGATGCATTGTGAGCTGGGAAACAAGATGGGGGCATGGCGGTGAAAACAGGGGCAGGTCCAGGCCATTGTCAGGGCGGCTGTATGACACACGGCCCTGCGACGGATATGATGGCCACATTGCACCTGCCTTCGCAGCCAGGCTGTGCAGGTAGGGGGCTTCCCTTATTTTGCGTCGTCTAAATTCACTCATTGCTCGTGCGCACTGCAGCTCAGTGAGAAAACATCAACCAATGTTCGTAAAATAGTAGCTTTGTGACTGCACCTGCATGAGCATCTATATGAAACCACTCCCTTATTAGACAAAGCATGACTGCATAGTTTTCATCACAACCGTATTTCCTTTGTGGTGCACTGGTAGAATATCTAGAGCCTCTTTCTTCCACTTAAGTCAAAGGGCAAAAGTTGAAAAGCCATTCACTGCTATCAGTATTCTTTTGAACAATAAAATAATGTACATGTAAACATATCTGTTGCTGCTCTATGAGAGAGAACTAGCATTTATAGAGAAGAATATCCTTGGAAACAGCCAGAGTCCAGAGAAAACGAATACTGTATTTTAAAGTGCTTCAGTTTGGGTTGTCTAACATAATATGTATGCATACAGTATATATATATATATATATATATATATATATATATGTATCTGCATGTATGTGTACTGTATGTATGTATATATATATATATATATATATATATATATATATATATTGGTAATGGTCGGATCGTCACTCTTTTTCAGTATAGCATATTACTCCGGTGCCCTCTGGAACATACATCCAAGTAATCGCAATAGATCAATCAGCGGCACTCAGAGGCTGGAACAACTTGAAATAGGTGGTAAAGTGCTAGGTGCTTTTAATCCATATCGGCAGTAAAGTAGTCCAATGTTTCGGGGGCGCGGATGCCCCTTTGTCAAGGTGAACAAATACAGACTCGGATCCCAGATTGAGGCAAAACATCGTCATCCCACTGTCAGATCTCGCAAGTTTTAGATTCCATATGGAGCCGTGTGCTGTCGTCATTTTCACTCCGGACTTGGAGAGTGAGGGAGACAGACCTCTGTCTCTCTGTGAGTGGTGGCGTTGGGTGGGGTTAGTGTGTGCTCTTTAGGGGTGCTGTCCTGTGTACTGTTAGGGTGCTGTCCTGTGGTGTGCTGTGCTGCTGCTAGGGGTGCTGTACAGGGGTGCTGCTGTTCTGTGCTGTCCTGTAAGATCACAAGTAAGCAAGTAAGATCACAATTGATAATTTATGCACACCAAGGAAATGCCATCTGAACGGCCATGACTTGCCTGTGTTTACTCAACCAGGGGTGCTGTCCTGGGATGCTGTCCTGTGGTATCCTATACTGTTTGGGGTACTGTACAGGGGTGCTGGCCTGTAGTGTTAGGGGTGCTGTACAGGGGTGCTGTCCTGGGGTTTCCTGTGCTGTTTGGGGTGCTGTACAGGGGTGTTGCTGTCCTCTGCTGTCCTGTGCTGTACAGGGGTGCTTTTCTGTGGTGTCCCGTGCTGTTTGGGATGCTGTACAGGAGTGCTATTCTGGGGTGTCCTGTGCTGTTAGGGGTGCTGTACAGGGGAGTTGCTGTCCTGTGCTCTCCTGTGGTGCCCTGTGCTGTTATGCGTGCTGTACAGGGGTGCTGCTCTCCTGTGCTGTACAGGGGTGCTGTCCTGTACTGTTAAGGGCGCTGTCCTGTATTCTGTAAAAATAAAGGGGTGCAGTTAAAAAAGGAATGCTGTGGCCCTGTCGGGTTCTGTAAAAATAAAGGAATGCTGTGGTCCTGTACTGTATGCTGTAAAGGTACAGGGGTGCTGTAAATGTAAAGGAATGCTGTGGCCCTGTTGGGTGCTGTAAAATAAAGGAACAATGTGGCCCTGTCCTGTATGCTGTAAAATACAGGGATGCTGTAAAAATAAAGAAACACTGTTGCCCTGACCTGTATGCTGTAAAAATACAGGGATGCTGTAAAATTAAAGGAACGATGTGGCCCTGTCCTGTATGCTGTAAAAATACAGGGGTGCTGTAAAAATAAAGGAATGCTGTGGCCCTGACCTGTATGCTGTAAAAATAAACGGGTGCTGTAAAAATAAAGGAACGCTGTTGCCCTGTTGGGTGCTGTAAAAATAAAGGAACGCTGTGGCCCTGTCAGGTGCTGTAAAAACAAAGGAATGCTGTGGCCCTTTCATGTATGCTGTAAAAACACAGAGAGACTGTAAAAATAAAGGAATGCTGTGACCCTGTCCTATATGCTGTAAAAATACAGGGTAGCTGTAAAAAAAAAAGGAATGCCGTGGCCTTGTCAGGTGCTGAAAAAATAAAGTAACACTGTGGCCCTGTCCTATATGCTGTAAAAATACAGGGGTGCTGTAAATATAAAGGAATGCTATAGGCCCTGTCGGGTGCTGTAAAAATAAAGGAATGCTGCGGCCATGTCGGGTGCTGTAAAAATAAAGGAACGCTGTGGCCCTTTTGGGTGCGGTAAAACAAAAGGAATGCTGTGGCCCTGTTCTGTATGCTGTAAAAATACAGGAGTTCTTTAAAAAAAGGAACGCTGTGACCCTGTCCTGTATGCTGTAAAAATACAGGGGTTCTGTAAAAATAAAGGAACACCTTGGCCCTGTCCTGTAAGCTGTAAATATACATGGGTGCTGTAAAAATAAAGGGGCACTGTTCTGTGTGCTGTAATAATAAAGGGGGGGGGGGTAAATAGTGAAAGATCAGGAACCACTTCCTAGTACTAGTGCTGACCCTGCTGCCACCAGTCATGATATTGACGATGCAATTCTATCAACGTTGTCTGCTAAGGCTGATACCCAATATAATAGAGGGCATGTAAAATCCAAATATCCAAGAAGCAAAAATTAATAACAAAAAAAAATGATCTGATGAGAAACATAAAATTGGAAATATGCCATTCACAACAGGAAGTGGCAAGGAACGGCTAAGGCCTATATACATGACTGGTGGTTCAGCTTCTCATAAAGTTGGAAACCCTATTGAAAAATAATTTAAAAAAAGCTTGTTAAAGCACAGGAAACTACTATGCGTTCAAAGCTATCACAAATCCCGAAGGAGAGTCCAAGTGTGTCCGCGGTTGCAATGTCTAGGCCTGACCTTTACAACACTGTATGGGAAGAGGAGGCTCCTACCACCATTTGCATGCCCTCTGCAAGGGCTGGGAGGAGCAATGCCAATCCAGCTACTGATATTGAGATTGAGGATGTCACTGTTGAAGTACACCAGGATGTGGAGGATATTGGTGTAGCTGGTGCTGAGAAGGAAGTTGAAGATGAGTATTCTGATGGTGATGTGGTTTGTTTGAATAAGGCACCAGTAGATACAGTTGTTGGCCATGGGATGAAAAAGCCCACTGTCATACCTGGGCAAAACACCAAAAAATCCATCTCTTCGGTGAAGAAGTATTTCTCTGTGAGGATGGGGATGAGGATGTAAACACTGAAGGGAGTGAGGAATCAGAGGATGAGTATAACATCTTGCCTCTTTAGATCCAGTTTGTACAAGGAGAGATTAATTGCTTCTTTTTTGTGGGGGCCGGAAAAAAAACCAATCATTTCAGCCACAATCCTGTAGGAGACCATGTCACTGAATGATTGGTTTGTTAAAGTGTGCATGGCCTGTTTATACAACATAAGGGTGGGTGGGAGGGCACAAGGACAATTCCATCTTGCACGTCTTTTCTTAGTCTGCTACATCATTCCAGGGATGCTACCCCTCTGCGCTATCAGTCCAGGGGTGCTGCCTCACTGCCGTTTAAGTCCAGGGGTGCTGCTGTCTGTCTACTGTGCTGTGTAATTCTCCAGGGGTGCTGCCTATGCTGTATAAGTCCAAGGGTATTGTCTATCTGCTGTATAAGACATGGGGTGCTACCTATCTGCTGTATAAGTCCAGAGGTGCAAGCTTCAACATCACAACCAGATTTGTGAAAATATACTGTATAGGCGCAATGGTGGAAATAGAAATTCCAAGTTTGATGAAGTGTTGTCCAATAAAGTGGGGAGGGACCACATTTGTGGCCAAAATTAAGCAGACTCAGAAGAGACAGATTTATAATCCAGTGGAACATGACATGGCAATATCTCCTACTATACTTCATTTTCTTTGGCAACTGTCAGAGAACACTACATTTTCCAAACACACCTATGTCTATATGTCTGCCATATAATTCCAGGGGTGCCCTGTCTGAACCCGCTCATCTCAAGTAGATATTTCTTCTAATGTGCACCGTGTACCCAGCATTAGAGAGAGGTTCTTCTCAATTATTTCATGTTAGGGACTCAAATGAATGGCTCCAATTAGTCAACCTTAATTTTGATTTATTATTAATGTTCCATATTTTGGGATTATTTACAAGATGCGCATTTGTTGTACAGGGTTCTTTTCCTTTATTTTGTAAATGTTTTCTCCTTAATATTTGTAAAATTTAAAGGCTGTGTAGGGGTATCGCAAGACCTTGCAGTGTTAAAAGAACAGACTTTCAGTGATCTTGCATTGTATCAGCTTTCCATTGCACTGCAGCACTAGATGGACCAGGAGTTCCTGTGAGGCACAAACAGTTAGTGAATAAGGGCCCAGTATGGAGTCTCATGGTGGCTTACAGCCAGGATGCTGTCTGGCTTGCCAGGCTGAGGCATGCTGGTGGCACAGAGGTTAGCTCTGCTTCCTCCCCCAGTCCTACTTGTAATATGAAATGAGTTTCGACTAGAATGGTAAGCTCCACTAGGGCAGGGGCTCAATAACAAAAAATTCAATACAAAGTCCTGGTTAGTACGGTACCGTACCCACCCGAACTCAACTTGCTCGATCCTAGGCTACTGTGGGGACTCATGAGGGGCTGTTAAAACATCTAAGGGGCTGCTTTATTTTAAAATAATAATGAATAATAAAAATAATAATAATAATAATGCAGGTTGAGTATCTCATATCCAAATATTCAGAAATACGGATTATTCCGAAATACTGACTTTTTTTACGTGAGAGTGGGATAGTGAAACCTTTGTTTTTTGATGGCTCAATGTACACAAGCTTTGTTTAATACACTCAGTTATTAAAAATATTGTATTAAATTACCTTCCTGCTGTGTGTATAAGGTGAATATGCAACATAAATGAATTGTGTGAATGTAGATACACTTTGTTTAATGCACAAAGTTACAAAAAAATTTGGCTAAAATGACCTTCCTGCAGTGTGTATAAGGTGTATATGTAACATAAATGCATTCTGTGCTTAGATTTAGGTCCCATCACCATGATATCTCATTATGGTATGCAATTATTACAAAATACAGAAAAATCCGATATCCAAAATACTGCTGGTCCCAAGCATTTTGGATAAGGGATACTCAACCTGTATATGAATAAAATAAACAAGAAACACATGCGTATAACTGGGACACACAGGTATGCTCACATGCGTGTAACTGGGAGCTGTGAGAAATGAAAATAAGTAATCTGCCACAAAATATGTAATTAAAAATGCAAATAAAAAATGGAGGGAAAAAACACACAAGATTTTCACAAAATACAAGTCTCCAGACTCCGTGGAGTTGAAAATATCCAATCTTGATCCTGTGGTACAAACCAGTTTATTTGCATCCCAGCATTAAATACGAGATTATCATAATCCCTGAAAATGGAGAAGGGGGTACAAATTCAGAGGCATTGGCCCCTAGTTTTTCATTTTGTCCAGTAATGTGGTTATTAATAATCATATATGTACTTGGTTGTCCTTTCTGTTACACACCAAGATAGGAGGTGAAAGCCTATGCGTTGTTCCTGATTGCATCTACCTCTCTAATTTTTAATCACCTTCTTGACACTGTCCTCTTCCTCTTCCCTCTTCTCATAATGTGAAAAGTCATAAAATATGAAGATGGTATGCTTTTAGCTATTTTTTGGTAGAACTTGATGAGCTTTTTCCAGGGGCATGTCCTGTTTAAACAACATAAGGGTGGGTGGGAGGGCCCAAGGACAATTCCACCTTGCACCTCTTTTTACACTTAAAGGTAACACTTAAAGGTGTTACACTTAAAGGTGATGACAAATGCTCTGTGCGCCTCCCTATGACCAGGTGCGCCTCCCTGAACCCAGGCACACTGCGTATGCCCGATCACGACTAACGCCTCAGCCAGCCAAGATAATGTAGGACCCATCTGTACCTCATTGCACCTCTTTTACATCTTTGCATGATGTGCTGTTTGGGGCCTTTTTTTTTTTAAACTGCCATCCTGTCTGCCACTGCAATGCCACTCCTAGATGGGCCATGTGTTTGTACCACCCACTTGTGTCTCTTAGCTTAGTCATCCAGCTTCCTCTGTGCAACCTTTTGGCCTAAAAACAATATTGTGAGTTGTGAGGTGTTTAGAATAGACTAGAAATGAGTGGAAATGAATGTTATTGAGGTTAATAATAGGGGGGGGGGGACAAATTCTGTGACTTTAGCTGTTTTTATGTTTCTTTCAAAAAAATCCAGATCCAAAACCTAAACCCGAAAGGGTGATTTTGACAAAACCAATCCAGATCCAAAATATGAACGGAGATCTAGATCCAAAACCCGGCAAGTGTCTGGTGCACATCTGTGATAGATAGATAGATAGATAGATAGATAGATAGATAGATAGATAGATAGATAGATAGATAGATAGATAGATAGAGACATGTACACTGACCCCCCATGTTTTCATGTTCGATCTGTATCTCTTTTGTGTTTTGGATCGGTACTTAGTTTTGCCGAAACCACCCTTGTGTGTTTTGTTTTGGGTTTTGTTTTAACATATTAACATTGTTAATGAGGTTGAAGAAAGACAAGTTGTCCATCGAGTTCAACCTGTAGTATATTATATTTCCTACTCTATTCTGTACTATAGTTTAACAATAATGACACAGATTTAACTATATAATGACCACTATATAACAAACTGTTACTAAAATACATTCATTTTAAATGCAGTATCTTCGGTTATCTTTTCAGTTAAAAATGTATCTAACCCATTTCTAAACATATTGACTGAGTCTGCCATTACTAAATTCTCTGGCAGTGAATTCCAAATCCTTATTGCAGAGGCGTCACCAGGTGTGGTGACACCCAGTACACACCCTTAATATCCCAGCCACTCACCAATAAAGGGTGAATGGCCTCACGGGATTGTCATTCCAGGGGCGTGCCTAGCATCTCCGGAGATGCTGGGCTGTGCTGGGCTGTACCCGGAGACTGCTTCCCATCGCTGTCAGCTCTTCTTCTATGACAGGAGCCGGGTGCTGTAGCAGAGTTTCATACTGCAGCACCTGGCTCCTGTCACTGCTGAGGAGCTGACATTTGGTGTCACTCTTCCAGGCATCACACCCGGGTACAGGCCGCACCCCCAGCACCCGCCTTTTGATGCCACTAACTTATTGCCCTTACTGTGAAGAACCCTTTCCTTCACTGAGTATTAAATTTCCTCTCCTCTAGCCTCAGAGGGTGTCCGCGTGTTTTGTGTAGAGATCGCTTAATAAACAAATCACCTGCTAGCTCCATGTATTGTCCTTTTATATATTTATAAATATTAATCATATCTCCTCTTAGATGCCTCATTTCTAGTATAAACATATCTAACCTAGAAAGCCTTTCCTCACAATCCAGTGCCTCTAACCCCTTAATCAATTTTGTAGCTCGCCTCTGTACACTTTCAAGTTATGAAGATATATTTTTTATAGTGTGGTGCCCAGAACTGTACACAATAATAATCTATATTCTTTTTTTAAATCATAAAAACAGCAAAAATCACAGAATTTAAGCTTGTTTTTGTTCCTAGAGTATTATTGACCTCAATAACATTGATTCACAGTAATTTACAGTTAATGTTGGCCACCTCCAAGCTCAAAATATCAATATCAGTTTCAGGCCAAAGGCTACAGCGACCTGGCTGGTTACTAACTGAGAGAGCAGCAGCACAAAAACGCTGCAGTTTATAGCACATCTATGAAACATTGCCACACAGCAGTGGCATAAATGTCATGAACATGACGTAACATGGAGGAGATAACTAGAGGGCTAACGTCCCTATCTCTACTAATTTTGGCCTCACAAATGGAGCAGATGCCTTCACAGACATTGTCAGGATTTGGATAAAAAAAATTCCCCACCCAAGAGGTGGATTTTTTTGTCTTATGCCCAGGCATCACGATGGCTTTCTTTTTATCACTGGCAAAAACTTCAGCCACTGATGACTGACTTAAACAAACAACATCATCAACATCCTCATCCTTTTTACTGTCTGATAGTAGTAGTACACACATATACCCCTCATTCTGTTCCACTTCCACACAAGCATCCTTAATTTCTATGATGTCCTCATCACCTTCTTTACTTGTACTGCTCCCCACATGTGCAGGTGGTGCAGAAATGGTGGAAGTAGATGAAAGAGGCTTCTCTATAAGGACAGTGTGATAAATGTCAGATTCTCATATACAGTAGCTAATGTGGATACCCCTAAACGTTCCTCAGGAATGTGTGATGGTTCTGAATGCACAGTTTGTTCTACTGCCTTAGTAGTTTTAATTTTTTTGACACCTGTTCTAGACTCTGAGTGAAAAGTGCCTGCATCATCATGAGACGGAGAAGAAGATGCCTCACTGACAGTTGCAGAACCACTGCTTATAAAGGTCAAGAACTGAGTCTTTCCTTGTCCGTGTTGTTAATGGCATAACACACATTTCACGTTTTTCTGCAGCTAACTCTACTCTCATTTGTTCATCCTCCATATCTATCAACAAACATGAATGAAGTGTGGTACAGCACATACAACAATTTGTCAATAAATGTACCAGTGTTGCAATACGTGTATGACTCAGCAATAATAATCTACTAATAATAACACTGCAGTCTACTTCACCTACAGTGTCACACAATATGTGTATGAGTCAGAAATAATAATTTAAAAGTGTTGTTTACTTTCACCAGCAGTGTCACACAATAAGTGTATAAGTCAGAATATATATCACATTGTAGTTCACTTCCATCTAGAGTGTCACACATTGCAAGAATGATACACTGCGGTCTGGAAAATAATTGTATAGTACACTGGGGTATAGCACAAAATGAATTATATATTTTTTTCCAATTGTATTTTTTACTTTAATTTTTTTTACACTGCGGTTGCACCCCTAGTTTTACAGAGCACCCCTGGTTGAACACAGCAGTTCTTTGTTCAAAACAGCACCCCTTTATGTACAATAAAGCATACCTGGGGCGTAACTTGATGCAAATGAAGTAAAAAGGAGAATGTTTCTAGATGGATAACATCCCTAACACTTCTGTTACGTTCTCTGTGCTCAGAACGTAAGATACTGAGTGGGTTAGTTAAGAGCACAGAAACATGACGCTGTAATAATAGTGAAGTTCAGCAGCAACCCCTAGGAACCTAACTCCATTGTTCCACCCGCGTGGTCAGTCTACGCCTGCGAGACTATGTGTTCTTGGGCCCACGGCAGCCGCATTTGAAGGGTGGATTAAGTCTGCCCAACTCCGATGCCCCCCGGTCTTAATTGGAGACAAGGCATAAACTGAGACGGGGCGATAAAAAGGGGACCTCTAAATAAATAAAGAACAGAGCTAGGGGCTACTACTAAACTCAAACAAAATGTATGCGTGGCACCGCCGTCAAAGGAAAAGGACAACAAAGGTAATACTGTCCTCACCCTACACGGCACCGACGTGTACCGGGGAGGACAGCAAGGGCGGAAACCTCAGCAAAAACACCAGCAACAAGTATAACAAAAGAAGACTATGGCCTAGGCCGCAAGACGCGGCAGAAGCCGCTACTCACAACACCGGGAAAGTAACCACAAACGAACGAGAACCCCGAGATAACAGACACAAGTTTCAATCGACTGGAGGGCTGGAAGGACTCCTATGACCAGTTTCCGAACACCAGGACTCCAGACCACTGGAACAGTGTTGAGCAGAGGGTAATCGGAGTAAGCAATGAAGTGGGCCATTTTACTAAAACGGTCCACAACTACCCAAATTACCTGGAACCCGAATGAAAGAGGAAGATCCACCACGAAATCCATGGAAATGTGTGACCATTGCCTGAGTGGAATAGCAAGAGGCATGAGTTGCCCGACCGGCAAGGCTCGGGACACTTTGTACTTAGCACAATCCTGACAGGAAAGGACAAATTCCCTAACATCCTTAGAGAGATCCGGCCACCACACCGAGCGAGTGATTAACTCCAAGGTTTTAGCAATACCAGGATGGCCAGCAACCTTACTATCATGGAACTCTGCGAGGACACTGCTTCTCAAGAACTCAGGAACGAAGAGACGACCAGCAGGAATATTACTGGGAGCCTGCTGCTGAACCTGGACAAGCTGTGCGAACAAATCCTGTGTGAGGCCGGCCCGGATGACGGACGTTGAAACAATGGGAGTTGCGGAAGAGTGGTTATTGTGAGCCAGAAGAAAACAACGTGACAGGGCATCGGCCTTGGTGTTCTTAGAACTGGGCCTGTAGGTGATGATGATCTTGAATCGTGTAAAAAACAGCGCCCAACGCGCCTGCCGAGCATTTAGCCATTTTGCTGATTCAATATACTGTAGATTCTTGTGGTCAGTGAATACCATAATGGTATGCTTCGCTCCTGTTTTCCTGCACATAATCATCCATGGCCTTAGTCTCGGGGCCAGATAGTGCATAAAGTCTCCCTTTAGGCAGAGTGGCACCAGGGACAAGGTCAATGGTGCAATCATATGACCGGTGGGGCGGCAGGATATCAGCATTACCCTTAGAGAAAACATCAGCAAAATCCTGATATGCCGAAGGTATGAGTTCCGGAGTGACAGTCGCAACCCAGACTGGATGATAAATACATCCTTTTAAACAAGAGAAACCCCACCGGGAAATTTACCCAGACTGCCAATCTATGGTGGGATTATGAAGGGCAAGCCAGGGGTGACCTAAGACGACAGGCACAGCCAGACAATGGGTGAGAAAAAACTAAATTTTTTCGGAATGTAATGCCCCCACTGTCAATTGTACTGGGGGAGTCCGATGGGTAATTACCCCATTAGAGAGTGGACCACCGTCTAGTCCGTGCATAGTGATAGGT
Source organism: Pseudophryne corroboree (assembly GCF_028390025.1). Taxonomy (NCBI): domain Eukaryota; kingdom Metazoa; phylum Chordata; class Amphibia; order Anura; family Myobatrachidae; genus Pseudophryne; species Pseudophryne corroboree. Next base: position 592,236,739 of record NC_086448.1, on the reverse strand, counting down.
CTATCCAATTGAAGCTGTGGAACCCCCAGAGCCTGAGCCCAAGCAAGATCCATAAAGTTCCCGGCAGCTCCGCTATCAATGAAGGCAGAAGCAAAGACTTCCTGAAGAAATTTTTACAGGAACTAACAAGGAATCATTTGAGGAGATTAACTGCAGACCCAAGCGAACCCCCTCATAATTCACTTGGCCAGAGCATTTCCCTGTTTATTTGGACAATTACGCGCAACATGTCCCTTGCCACTACAATATAAGCAGAGCCCGGGATTTAGCCTTCTGGCTCTCTCTTCTGGAGACAGTCAGGAGAGACCCACTTGCATGGGCTCCTCCACGTCCTCAGGGAGAGCATACACACATGGACTAGACCTGAAATTAGCCCCTCTTTCAGCCCTCCGCTCTCGGAGACGATGATCAATCTTGATAGCAAGCTCCATGAGCTTATCTAACGTCTCCGGAGCTGGATACTGAATGAGACTATCCTTGATTACTTCTGACAGACCGAGGCGAAACTGACTGCACAGGGCAGGATCATTCCAGCCACAGTCGTTCGACCAACGGCGAAACTCTGTACAATACCCCTCAGCTGGATTTTTACCCTGTTTAAGTGCACGAAGGTGGCTCTCAGCCGACGCTTCCCTATCTGGGTCATCATACAAAAGGCCTAATGACTTAAAGGCAGCATCATCGGATTTCAAACCAAAATCCCAGGTTTGTGGATCGCCCTGAAGCAAAGACATCCCAATGCCCACCCACTGAGCATCTGTACCTGAGGACCAGGGCCTTAACCGAAAATAAAGTTTACAGCCTTCCTTAAAATGAAAGAAATATTTTCGGTTACCCGAAAAGCGGTCAGGAAGGTGCATCTTAGGTTCAGGGATCATACCCGGGGAGGCTCGTAAAAGATCTTCCTGTGACCTCACCTGAAGGGTAAGATCCTGCACCATCTGAGTGAGTTCCTGAATCTGACTGACCAAAAGCTGACTGGGATTCTGTCCTAATACTGCCGGATTCATGAGGACAGAATTTCAAGGCCACCCTGGTTTGAATATGAGATTTGTTTTTTTGTTTTTTTTTGGCCGGTGATAATGTTACGTTCTCTGTGCTCAGAACGTAAGATACTGAGTGGGTTAGTTAAGAGCAGAGAAACGTGACGCTGTAATAATAGCGAAGTTCAGCAGCAACCCCTAGGAACCTAACTCCGTTGTTCCACCCGCGTGGTCAGTCTACGCCTGCGAGACTGTGTGTTCTTGGGCCCACGGCACCCACGTTTGAAGGGTGGATTAAGTCTGCCCAACTCCGATACCCCCCGCTCTTAATTGGAGACAAGGTGTAAACTGAGACGGGGTGATATAAAGGGGACCTCTAACTAAATAAAGAACAGAGCTAGGGGCTACTACTAAACTCAAACAAAACATATGTGCGGCACCGCCGCCAAAGGAAAATGACAACAAAGGTAATACTGTCCACACACTACATGGCACCGTCGTGTACCGGGGAGGACAGCTAGGGCAGAAACCTCCGCAAAAACACCAGCAACAAGTATAACAAAAGAAGACTATGGCCTAGGCCGCAATACGCGGCAGAAGCCGCTACTCACAACACCGGGAAAGTAACCACAAACGAACGAGAACCCCGAGATAACAGACACAGGTTTCAATCGACTGGAGGGCTGGAAGGACTCCTATGACTGGCTTCCGAACACCAGGACTCAGGACCACTGGAACAGGGTAGACCAGATAACAGAACACTGAAAAGGGAATTCTCCAGAGCAGGAACAGCTCACAGGAAGCTATCACCGGCGTCTGTGTAAGGCACTGAGGGAGAATATAACAGGAATCTGCACCAATAGCTGCAGAGACCCTAAATTAATAATGTCGTGCAGCTGCCCTGCTGCACGACCACAAGCTGACAGGTGCAATTACTTATATGGCAACGGGGAATGCGGTCCACCTGTGGTGTCCCCGTTGTCAAGGACCCGGTGGCTCAGAGCGCTCAGCGTCCTGGCATTGCCAGGTGCCGAGCAGGAGGAGGCGCGGCGGACGTGACGCGCTGAGACCATTGCTTAGCAACGGTCGGGCGCTTGCGCAAGCCTCCGCGCCTAACAACTTCTTACTTTGGATTTACAAACACTACAGATGACTTGACAATAGTCAGGATTTGGGTATAAATAATTCCACACATATGAGTTGGATTTTTTGGTCTTATGCCCAGCAATGACAAAGGCCTTCTTCTTATCATGGTCAAGAACTGCTGCCACTGGTGCCTGACTTACACAAACAACATCCTTGTCATCAGCATCCTCATTACTGTATTCAGCTACACACTTATCCCCTTTCATCCTCTAGAACTTCCATAGTGGCATCCTCAATTTCTTTATCACAAACTATACTTGTGCTGCTCATCCCCACATATGCAAAGGGTGCAGAAATGATGGAAGGTTGCTTCTCTATAAATACAGTGGGGGAGATGTACTAGTGATAAAAGTAATAAATTTCACAGTGATAAACTGCCAGCCAATCAGCTCCTAACTACCATGTCACTGGCTGTGTTTGAAAAATGACAGTTAGGAGCCGATTGGCTGGTACTTTATTACCGTGATATTTATCACTTTTCAAGGCTTAGTACATCTGGCCCAGTATGAGAAATGTCAAACTGATACATAGCTGACATGGATAACCTTAGACTTTCCTCAAGGATTTGTGACTTTTCTGTAAACACAGTTTGCTCTACAACCACTCGAATCGCAAATAAAGGACAAGTCCTGAGCCATTCCTTCCCACTGCGTGTGATCAATGGAATGTTAGCAATTTTATGTTTTTCTGTAGTAAAGTTTCCATGTATTGTGAAATGTTGTTTTGAATTCAGGTGCGCTTTCTTAAACCCTCTATGCCCTTTATCACCGGCTTTAGATGTTGAAGTACTATCACAATCATCGTGACTGGCAGCAGCCATAGCACTAGTACTTGGTTGCTGCTCCTGCTCTGCTATTGACTGCATGATTAAGATTATTATTATTATTATTATCATTGTCCTTTATTTATATGGCACCTCAAGGGATTTACAGCACCTAATTACAGAGTACATAAACAAATAAGCAAAACAAGAAAACAGTGACTTACAGTTAAAGACAACATAAGACAAGTACAGGGTATATAAACATAGCTGCATCAGCAGACTACACTGAAATAATTATCGGGGTAGTAGAAAATCAAGGGATTTGGTGCCATCGAAGGGTGTATGGAATAAAAGATAGTTTAAGTAAGAGAAGGAAAAGCATGTGGGAAGAGGGCCCTGCTCATGAGAGCATCCTAAATGGTAGGGGGCAGACAGACAGGAGTGATACAGATGGGGTAGACAGTGAGTGTGGGATAGAGTGCTTAGTATGAGAGGTTGCTTGGTTGGTCTTGAGAGTCCATTTGATGTTTTGTAGAGATGTGGAGAGTCTGAAGGGTAGAGGTAGACAATTCCAGAGAAAGGAAGTAGCACATGCAAAATCTTGAAGGTAGGAGTGAGAGGAGGTAAACAGTAGGCAGTAGAGGCATCATGCATTAGAGGAGCAAAGAGGATGAGCAGAAGTGTAAAAGGATATAAGGTCAGAGATGTAAATGGGAGAACAGTGGGTGAGAGCTTTGTAAGTGAGTGTGAGAAGCTTAAATTGGATTCTGAAGGGGAAGAGGAGCCAGTGAAGGGCTTGGAAGAGAGGGGAGGTGGATGTAGAATGTTTGGTGAGGAAGAAGAGCCGGGTAGCAACACTGAGGATAGACTGGAGTGAAGAGAATAATTTGTCAGGGATGGCAGATAGGAGATTACAGTAGTCCAGTCTGAAGATGAACAATGAGTGGATAAGGGTCTTAGTGGCATCCTAGGTGAGAAAGCGTCTGATCTTCTAAGTATTTTTTAAATGAAAATGAAGTATGTGAGAAGTACGGAGTATGTGGTTTGAAGGAGAGGGATTATTCCAAGACAGCACACTTGGGGGCTAGAGGAGATGATAGTGCCATTAATAGATAATGAAATTGTGGAAGGTGAGGCTTTGCAGGAGAGTGGAAAGATGGTCAGCACAGTCTTAGACATGTTAACTATAAGAAAGTACTGGGACTTCCAAGAGGAGATAATAAAGAGACAGTTGGATACATGAGTGAGGAGAGCAGGGGACAGGTCAGGGGAGGAACTGTAGATTTGAGTATCATCAGTATAAAGATGATATTGTAAGTCAAAAAAGCAAATGAGCACACCTAAGGATGATATATATAGAGAGAAAAGGAGCGGACCAACTAGAACAGAACCTTGGGGGAGACAGAGCAGGAATGGTCAGGGAGGTAGTAGGAAAGCCAGGAGAAGGCAGTATTACACAAACCAAGGGAGTGATCCATATCGACTCACAGCATTTCTTTTGTTAACGCAGTTGCATGGCACCTGCTGAGCATTATTGATCAAACATCAGTTTACAATAAAACTTTTTTTCTGGTTTTTTTTTCGTAAGTGACAACTGCATCTCATGCAGGCCTTAAATTAACTCATTGGCACAGCACCTACTTAGAATTTTTGGACACACACAAGTTTACAAAAAAAACTTTTGTTTTTTCACAAATTACAACTTCACACTGCAAGTCACCGCTGATATTATCTATGCAGCAGCAGCATGGCACCTACTTAGTGTTAATGAATACACACAAGTTTTACAATAAAAAAATCTGTCTTTTCCAAAATGACAACTTCACACTGCGACTCACATAGCGCTTTTATTATTAATGCAGTGACACGGCATGGCCCTGAACACACACAATTTTTTTCGTCTTTCTTTTCTTCTTTTTATTTTATTTTATTTTCTTTAAATGACAATAACTTCACATTAAAATAAACAGTGCTTATATTATTAACGCAGTGTGTGGCCCTGGTCCTGAACACACACAAAAAATACTTTTTTCTGTTTTTTTTTTTTTATTACAACATATTCAGCAAAAACTTTTGTGGGCACCAGTTTGTACAAATAGGATTACTGCTGCCCTGTATTACTATTAGCAGCTTTGGGATGCATTGTGGGCAGTTACAGCACCAGTGTGCTCCAGAAAAGGGTTAATGCTGTCCTGTATTATGAGCTCTGGGGTGCAATGTAGACATTGCAGTGACAAAGAAACACCAGTGTGCCCTGTTTTAAGAGCTCTAGGCTGCAATGTAGGCACTGCAGTGACAAAAAATACCAGTATGTAGCAAGGGTTAATGCTACCCCTATATTAGGATCTCTGGGCTGCACTGTGGGCTTACAGCACCAGTGTGACTGACTCTGCACCAAGAAAATAAAGGGCTAGTGTTATGGTTTAAAAAAATAATGACATTAATGTCAAAATAATAATGCTGCCCTTAGGAGCTCTCGGCTGTGTGCAGTGTGTGCAGTGCCCCAGTAAGAAGGATAAATATTTATGTTAATGCCCTGGCAATCTAGTGGCTGTGCTCTCTTTCCAGCTTCTGCTGGGAAATGGCAACCAAATCACAGCAGTAGGGACTTATATTGAATCCAAAACACGCAAGATCTGATGCAAGGAAGATTAAGTTTTTCCTCTTTTTATAATCCAAGCAAGGTGGGAAAACCAGAGCTAGTACTTGGATTTTGTGGAAACCAGAAGTTTGGGTGGGGTCAGTTGCCTGCACATCCCTCAGGGCAATGTTGTGTAGCATGCAGCAAGCAGGTACTATGTCACCAACTTTCCATGGGTCATATAGCAGTTTGCTTCAAACTGCATGTAGTCTCAGTACTTATATATGTATGTGAACAAAGCACACTAGACTAAAATGCACCAAACAGTACAAACAATAGATTTTCATATGGTTTTCTTTTTTGAACTTACAGCTCAGTTCAAACTATGTGAAGATACATGGCTTATATATGCATGTGAATAAAGCACACTAGGGTAAACTGCACAAAACAGTACAAATAATAGATCTAGATATTATTATTTTTTTATTATTTTTTGAACTTTGCAGTTTGGTTCAAATCACGTAGAGTCACATGGCTTATATATGCATGTGGACAAAGCACACTAGGGTAAAGTACACCAAACAGTACAAATAATAGATCTATATATGTTTTTCTTTTTGAACTTACAGCTCAGTTCAAATTATGTGGAGTCACAGGGCTTATATATGTACGTGAATAAAGCACACTAGGGTAAACTGCACAAAACAATACAAATAATATATATATATATTATTTTTTTACTTGTAGTTTGGTTCAAACCACGTGGAGTCATGTGGCTTATATATGCTTGTGAACAAAGCACACTAGAGTAAAGTACACCAAACAGTACAAATAATAGATATATATGTTTTTATTTTTTTAATTTGCAACTCAGTTGAAATTTAGTGGAATCACAGGGCTTATATATGCAGGTGAACAAAGAGCACTAGGGTAAATCACACCAAACAGTACAAACAATAGATATATTTTTTATTATTAATATTTTTTGACATGCAGCTTGGTTCAAACTGCATGGAGTCATAGGGCTTATGTATGCATGTGAATAACGCACACTAGGGTAAAGTGCACAAAACAGTACAGACAATATATATATATATATATATGTATTTTTTATTTGCAGCTTGGTTCAAACTGCATGGAATCACAGGGCTTATATATGCTTGTGAACAATGCGCACTAAGGTAAAGCACACCAAACAGTACAACCAATAAATCTATATATTTATGGGTCTGGAGTCTGGACAGTGGACACAGCACAGCCAATACAGACGAGTAAAGCAAGGCATACAGTAGCGTGCCACCTATATACTAACTATATACAAAGCACAGCCACTTGTAAATCTGGAATCTGGACAGTGGACACAGCCCAGCCAATACAGCTATGTAAAGTGCAGCATACAGTAGCATGCCTGAGAGTGAAATGGCATTGAGTCCTGGCCGTGGTACCTTATATAGAATCCAAAACCCATGAGGATCTAATGCCAGGATGATGACGTTTTGCCTTGAAGTGGAATCCAAGGCTAGGGAAGACGTTGATCCTGGAAGTTTGAAGCGGCTCATATTCCAAGGACTCCAAACTGCTCATCTCTAGTTCTAAGAGACCACAATTTAATTAATTGTTTATATCACATGGAGTGGCAGAGAAATAAATGCATCCTTTCAGCAAGAGTCATCTTGCACCTATTATAGTCATTATATGTCAGATTTATCTTCAAGAAACTTGGAGTCAAGGAATAATGATAGGCTGAGTAAGAGTACTAATAGGTTGCAATAAATGCAAGAAAGCAGGTTATATCATGTGTGGCTTTATCAAACATGAGAGCACTCAATTTGAGTGAAGTTTGTTGGGGCCACAATGAGAGGTTCAGAGTGACATTCATTGTCAAACTACTTATGTAGTGTATTTGGTTATCTGTTCATGTTGAGCCCAATATGTGGGTAGCACATCTCGTTCTTTAAACACAAGATTTCTTGACCGTAGACACAATTTAAGGGGATTAATACACACTTCCTTTCACTACACATTAAATTGAACCTTAAAAGAGATGTTAGTGTGCTTAGTCTACAAGGTATTGAACAGGTTAGGTCCACCACAATAGGTGGTGATAGGTTAAATTTATTATATAAAGGAGAAGCATTTTGGATATTCTACCTAGGGACATTATCCCCCAATGGTTTAAATGAACCTCTTGAGATGAATAAAATCTAGAGGTTTGATGTACTTAGAAGTGGTAGTGCTAGGGAACCTGATCATGTATATAGAGGTATTAGAGTGTAGTTAGTAAAGGTAAATAGATATCGGGGCCATACAGATAATATATGGGGTTCCGGCCTGACCATACTTCTGCTCTTATAGTCATGCATCTGTATTAGTTTAATGGGTGGAAAGATAGACATTATGATCCTTCCTCTGGACGGTTAAATAGGAGTGTGATATTATTGTTAGAAAAATATGGATATATATACTGCATATATAAAAAAAATGTTTTACAAAAATTGAACTAGATGGTGTTTTGATCCCATGACCTGATACATACAGGTTTAGCCTGCTGAGCCATAATAGCTCAGGTTAAATCTGAATGTTGGTCTTATTCTATACTAACACCAGTGATGGCCTATGAAAGTTTTGCAGTACTCTGGTTTATTTTGTATTTATTTTCATGTAATCTCTATAGTAATATTTAAAATGTAATGACATTGTATAATTTGTATGGTTTTAAATTGCATGAAAAGGAAAATTCTGTCACTGGTGACCAGGACTTTGTCAAAGTAGTGACAAAACTCACTTTCTTAAAGGGGGAGTGCTTCACAACCACACTACCACCATCTGTGGGCACCACATGAAGGAACAGGTAACCTATATGATGGTAAAGAACAGTGGTGGTTCTAGATGTGGAAAAAATAAATTCAGTGTATGTATGTGCAATCTTTATATTGGTGCAATGGGTAAGACAGTGATAAACATGTTGGGTAAGTGATAGGTACAGTCCGGAATGGCAAGGGGTATATAGCCAATGGTGAGTCCTAATGAGCCAGGACAGGACAGATAGAATAAAAGACATTAAACAATGACAGAAGGGGAAGGGTGTTGGAGGTGTTAGGACAGGGACAAGTGTGAGTGGGGAGGAAGGAGGGAGGGCAGTTAATGATGAAACTGAGTTTGCTTGAGAGCAATGGAAGGAATATGAGTCGAATAGGGGATCAAGGTTTCAGGATCTAACCTGATTGACAGTCAAAGCAGGTTCTCCAAACACCATGTCCTGGCCAGGTTGGAGTTGCAGTCTTAGTGGGTTATTAAAGTTTATTAGAAAAAAAAAGAACACATATTGGCAAAACCATGTTGCGCTGCAGGTGGGGCAGATGTACCATGCAGAGAGATTTAGATTTGGGTGGTTTATACTGTTTCTGTGCAGGGTAAATACTGTCTGCTTTATTTTCACACTGCAATTTAGATTCCAGTTTGTACACTCCCCACCCAAATCTAAATCTCTCTGAGCACGTGACATCTTCCCCACCTGAAGTGCATCATGGTTTTGCCCATTAATTTGCTTTTATGGTTTGCTAACAAACCTGAATAAGGCCTTTAGTTAGACATAGATGTTAGACTGCACATAGTTAGATGTGCAGTCTCTGGCTGCCACTGGTTGGTATGCATCTTCTCCAGCCTGTAGTATCCTGCTTGTCCTATTGAGTAGTGGGTCATCTATGTCGGGAGTGGTGTCTGCAGGGCAGTAGAGAGCTGGGACTGCCCAAGTCTGGGGAGGCATGGCCATCCCCTCTCCCCCTCGAAAAACCCTAAACATTACTATGGCGGCACTGCAAAGTGGCACTGCAGACTGTAAAGGGGGGGTACCATTTACTGATGAGTGGGGCATGGCTGAGTGGCAGTGCTGGGAGGGACTACTCTGTTACAGTGCACTTCTGCTAATCCCTGCAGGGTATTCCCAAGACAGGAGAGGAGAAGGGGTCAAAAACCATGGAGATCTGGAGAGGTTCTTGATAGTTCTACCCCCCCCCCCCTGCCCTGCCAAATCCCTCTTAGCTCCTGCAGCAAAGACACAGGAGCACTTTTGTCCTATGCTGTGCCCTGCTTCCTAGGTATGTAGCCACCTCCTCTGCAATTACTGCTGCTGACCTCTCACATGCCACACACCCCACCAGACACCAGTAATCTGGGCATTTACATGCCCTCTGTCTAATGGAGACTTTCAAGACCTCCAAGAGAATTTATCAGTGTCCTGAGTAAAAAAAAAAAAAAAAATTGTTATGCAATATACAGTATAGTGCAAGACAATAGTGTGAAACAGGGCTGTCAAACTTTAATTGAATGTATTAGATTTAGCCCTCCAAGACACTTTGGCACTTCTAACAGAATGTTAAAAAAAAATGTTTCCAGTATTTGAGTCATGAAAAAATACTGTAGGTCCAACATGTAATCAGTTTTATTTTCGTACTTGGAAAGTATTGTCTAGAGAAGAGATTTTTGATGTTTTTTGGCTTGCCACCCAGATTTAGGTTGTGTGTTAGATTTTGCTCCCATGGTTAAGGTGTGAAATAATAATGTATTTTCTTTTGAAATACTGCACTGTTAGCTTCAAGCTATCAATGTGTTTATTAAAAAAAAATATTAAAATACAGTTGTTGACAGTTTAATACAAAGTAAGACTAAAAGGTGATTATTCATTTGTTCTGTCACTTGGAAGTGCATAGCAGATCAGCAAATAGGCATACACTTATCATAAATAGCATCAGGACACAAATACTTAACAACCATATTGTACTGTAGCTTAGAGTAAGATTGCATCACTCTCAAAATGTTTTAACTAAAACTAAATGTGTTTTCACTTAATGACTTTTTGTTTCAGCTGCTAAATATATTCCATATGCCAACATTCAAGTATTTAAATATATAAAAACACAAAAAAATCATATGGCTTATGATGAGGTTAAATGCAGATATTGAAAAATAAAATCCTATGCCTGCAGCTGCTTCATACATAGGCAAGATATAGTTAGCATAGGGGGGAACTCATTTGCTGGCGAAGGGTGTGACTTGCCGTTGGCACAGCATTTAAATGCCAGCAACGGCAGCCTATATCGCAATGTTTGCCCAGCTGATTCACACCCCAATTCATACAAAAGTGCTTGCTACCTATTGGGGTAGCGAACACTTATGTGCGAGGTCCCGCTGACATAAAGTGTGGACTTGTTGTGCAAGTTCGGCTGGACGAGATCATCGCTGACAATTGAATTCCCCCTATAGACTGATAAAGGGTCACGGTAGCCCAAACTGTATATAAAATAACGAGTTTTATAGTAAGAACTTACCTTTGTTAAAACTGTTTCTGCGAGGTACACTGGGCTCCACAAGGAAAAAGACATAGGGGTGTAGAGTAGAATCTTGATCCGAGGCACCAACATGCTGAAAAGCTTTGACTGTTCCCAGAATGCATAGCGCCGCCTCCTCTATAACCCCGCCTCCCTGCACAGGAGCTCAGTTTTTAGTTAACCAGCCCAATGCAGTAACAGAAAAAGAGACGACAACGGTTAGTAGCCACATACACCACATTCTCACGACAGGAGAAGTGTCAGCGGCTAATGCCAACCCAAAGAAGCAAAGTACATCAGGGTGGGCGCCTTGTGAGCCCAGTGTACCTCGCAAACAGAGTTTTAGCAAAGGTAAGTTCTTACCATAAAACTCGTTTTCTGCTGAGGGGTACACTGGACTCCACAAGGAAAGACATAGGGGATGTCCTAAAGCAGTTCCTTATGGGAGGGGACGCACTGTAGCGGGCACAAGAACCCGACGTCCAAAGGAAGCATTCTGGGAAGCGGCAGTATCGAAGGCATAGAACCTTATGAACGTGTTCACGGAGGACCACGTAGCCGCCTTGCACAATTGTTCAAGGGTTGCACCACGGCGGGCCGCCCAAGAAGGTCCCACAGACCGAGTAGAATGGGCCGTAATGTGAGCAGGAGCTGAGAGACCAGCCCTCACATAAGCATGTGCAATCACCATTCTAATCCATCTGGCCAATGTTTGCTTGTGAGCAGGCCAGCCCCGTTTGTGAAATCCAAACAGCACAAAGAGAGAATCAGATTTCCTAATAGAAGCAGTTCTCTTCACATAGATACGGAGAGCCCGTACCACATCCAAAGACCGCTCTTTGGGAGACAGATCAGGAGAAACAAGTGCCGGAACCACAATCTCCTGGTTAAGGTGGAACGAAGAAACCACCTTAGGTAAATATCCGGGACGAGTCCTAAGAACCGCCCGGTCACAGTGAAATATCAGATATGGGGAACTACAGGACAAGGCACCCAAATCCGACACTCTTCTAGCTGAAGCAATAGCCAGCAGAAACACCACCTTAAGGGAAAGCCACTAAAAAGATCAGCTGAACCAAAAGGTTCAAACGGAGACTCTTGTAGCGCCTCCAAAACTACCGACAAGTCCCAAGGAGCCACAGGTGGGACATAGGGAGGTTGGATACGCATCACACCCTGAGTAAAGGTATGCATATCAGGTAAGGTCGCAATTTTTCTCTGAAACCACACCGACAAGGCAGATATTTGAACATTGAGGGAGGCCAGACGCAGGCCTAAGTCCAGGCCCTGCTGAAAAAAAGCCAACAACTTGGCTATACTAAACTTGGAAGCGTCATAATCGTTAGATGCGCACCAAACAAAGTAAGAATGCCAGACCCTATAGTAAATCCGAGCCAAAGCCGGTTTCCGGGCCCGCAACATAGTTTGAATGACCGCCTCAGAAAACCCTTTAGCCCTTAAGACGGAAGATTCAAGAGCCACGTCGTCAAAGACAGCCGGGCTAGGTCCTGGTAGACACAGGGGCCCTGAACGAGGAGGTCTGGGTGCTGTGGAAGTAGAATATGATGCTCTGACGATAGGCCTTGCAGGTCTGAGAACCAGTGCCGTCTGGGCCACGCTGGAGCATTGAGAAGCAGATTTCCTTTTTCTTGCTAGAACTTCCGAATTACCCTAGGAGCGACACCGGAGGGAACACATAAGGCAGCCGAAACCTCCACGGCACCGCCAGCGCATCCATGAATGTTGCTTGAGGATCCTTGTCCTTGCTCCGGAGACCGGAACCTTGTGATTGTGTCGAGACGCCATCAGATCTACGTCTGGAAGGCCCCACTTTTCCACTAGGAGTTGAAACACTTCTGGATGGAGGCCCCACTCGCCGGCATGTACGTCCTGACGACTGAGAAAGTCAGCTTCTCAATTCAGGACTCCCAGAATGAATATTGCCGATATGGCTGGTAGATGGCGTTCCGCCCATTGAAGAATCTGTGAGACTTCCTTCATTGCCAAGCGGCTTCGAGTACCGCCTTGATGATTTATGTAAGCTACTGTGGTGGCGTTGTCCGACTGTACTTGAACAGGACGGTTCTGAATTAAATGGTGGGCCAGGTTCAACACATTTAAGACCGCCCGCAATTCCAGAATGTTAATCGAGAGGAGAGATTCCTCCTTGGTCCACCGACCCTGAAGGGAGTGTTGCTCCAGCACCGCACCCCAACCTCTTAGACTGGCATCTGTCATCAACAGGACCCAGTTGGATATCCAGAATGGACGACCCCTGCCCAATTGTCGGTCCTGGAGCCACCAGAGCAACGACAGATGGACCTCCGGAGTCAATGAGATCATGTGAGACCTGATCCGGTGAGGCAGGCCACCCCACTTGGCTAGAATCAGCTTCTGGAGGGGGCGAGAATGGAATTGAGCATACTCCACCATGTCGAATGCTGATACCATGAGGCCCAGCACCTGCATCGATGAATGTATCGACACTTGCGGACGAGAAAGGAAGCAACAAATCCTGTCCTGAAGCTTCAGGACTTTCTCCTGAGACAAGAACAACCTCTGGTTGTGAGTGTCCAATCGCGCTCCCAGGTGCATCATGCTCTGAGCAGGGACCAGGGAGGATTTCTTCCAGTTGATGAGCCACCCGTGGGCTTGTAGAAACTGGACAGTCATATCCAGATGACGTAGGAGAAGTTCTGGGGAATTTGCCAGGATTAACAAGTCATCCAGATACGGCAGTATCCTGACCCCTTGACGGCGGAGTACCACCATCATCACCGCCATAACTTTGGTGAAGACTCGCGGAGCCGCAGTTAAACCAAAAGGTAATGCCCGAAACTGGTAATGGAGGTTGCCAATCGCAAACCTCAGGTATTGCTGATGTGACGCTGCTATAGGAATATGCAGGTAAGCATCCTGTATGTCCAGGGAGACCATGTAGTCCCCAGGTTCCAAGGCCAGAACTATAGAGCGAAGGGTTTCCATACAGAACTTGGAAACCTTCACAAACCTGTTCAATGCCTTGAGGTTGAGAATGGGCCTGGAGGACCCATTCGGTTTCGGGACTAGAAACAGCTGAGAATAGTACCCCCGGCCCCTCTGCGCAAGAGGCACCTGTACTACGACTCCTGTATCCAGGAGGGTCTGTGTTTGCCTTTGTCTGGTCCAACGGGACATCTGTCCGGCAAAATCGATGAGGCGGTCTGTTTTTGAAGGCTATGGCGTAACCTCGAGTGACGACTTCCCGTACCCAGGCATCTGAAGTGGTCTTCAACCATTCCTGGGTATACCTTAGAAGCCCGCCCCCCACCCTGGGATCCCCCAGGGGGAGGCCCGCCCCGTCATGCTGTAGGCTTATCAGTCTTGGAAGCTGGCTGATGGGCCGCCCAGGCTCTTTTGGGTATTGGCTTACCAGGTTTGGAAGTGCGGGCCTGCTTGTTTGTACGCCTGACCTTTTTCTTTACCTGAAGGACGAAAGGGGCAAAAGGAAGTACCTTTAGCCTTCGACACAAAAGGAGCGGTACTTGGCAGACAGGCAGTTTTGGCAGTAGCCAAGTCAGCCACAATCTTATTTAAGTCCTCCCCAAACAGAATATCTCCCTTGAAAGGGAGTACCTCCAGGGTTTTTCTAGAGTCCAGATCCACAGACCAGGATCTCAGCCACAAAATCAGGTGAGCCAGGACTGATGTAGTAGAGGCCTTGGCTGCTAGGATACTGGTACCAGAAGCCGCCTCTTTAATATAGCGAGAAGCTGTGACAATATATGACAAGCATTGTCTAGCATGGTCAGAACGGATTTCAGCTTCTAACTCCAAGGCCCATGCTTCAATAGCCTCTGCAGCCCCTGTTGCTGCAATAGTGGGCTTGTGCAGCACCCGTGAGGGTGTAAATCGCTTTCAGACAACCCTCCACACGTTTATCCGTAGGCTCATTTAGAGACGTGACAGTAGTAACAGGTAGATCTGAGGAAACCACCATCCTAGCCAAATGTGAGTCTACTGGAGGAGGCGTTTCCCAATTTTTAGACAGCTCTGGCATGAGGGGATAGCGAGCCAGCATCTTCTTTTGAGGCGCAAACTTCTTACCCTGGTTTCCCCAGGGTTCCTGACGTATAGCCACTAGGTGGTCACAGTGATGTAAAACTTGTTTAACCACCTTCTGACGCTTGAACCTATCTGGTTTCTTTGGAGGGACGGATGGCTCGAGATCATCCGTAATCTGTAAAATTAATTTAATAGCCTCCAAAAGATCAGGAACATCCACATGTGAACTACCCTCCCCATCAGCAGTATCTGAGTCAGAATCTGTGGGGTCAGTGTAAGTGCCATCTTCATCAGATGAGGTGTCAGTGAAAGCAGTGGATTGTGAGGAGATAAGAGCTTGCTTAGAGGACCCCTTGGACTTAGGCGAGCGAGGGTCAGACTTTTTAGTAGTCAGGGACTGGTTCAACTTCTTAAATTGAGCAGATAAATCATCCGCCCACGGCGGATTAGCTGCAGGGACCACATACGGTTGCACCGGCATAGGGGGTCCCATACGGGGTGTTAGTTTATTAACTAGCGTATATAGAAGCGTGGAAAAAGCAGCCCACGGTGGGTCATTATGGACCTCCGTTGCCACAGTCCCACTGGGGGGCAAGGAGCCCCCAGAACCAGAGCCCACAGCTGCTATATTCTATTCATATGGATCTGTGGCTTCAGCAATACCAGCAGTGTGTTCAGCCCCAGAACCGTTACCTTCAGAAGCAGACATGATATAACTGGCAGTATCAGGTAACACAGTACAATTGGCTGCAGCACAATATCTCTTACCCAACCCCCCTGCGCAGTGTAGTCAGCACAAGCGGAGATATAGGAGAGATATGGTGACTAAAATCACAGAGAAAAATACATATCAGAGTATATCTTGTGAATATGCTATATTATTATAAAACCTGACGCACCAAGCCCCCTCAGGTTATAGAATATAGGGATAGCAAGTTGAGCGAGAGACACGAGGGTAAACTACTCAGCAAGCTAATGCACACACATATAGTCACAGTTGTACAATGCAGAGGTTATTACTAACAATAATACTGCACTGGACCAGCTTATATAGCTATGTAGTCAATAGATATAACACTGCACAGTAAGAACTGGATGTATATCACAGGGTAATTGTACTAGAAAACCCTGACTAAATGCACTCTTTCTTAACAAACACTGTCTAATAGGCAGGTAGAATACTTAAGTGTCATGTAAAGTCACAGCGCTGACAACCAGGCGGCTTTACACAGGAGGATTTGCCCAAGCAGTCCCAGGAACAGTGTAGCTGAGAGAAATGGCACCCAGACACTGACAGGGAGTGAGGAAGAGACCGATATGCAGCTACAGGGCGGGAACATTTGCAGGAAATGGCACCCTGCGGCTTGGGGAGGGGCTCCAGGTCTAAGCCTTATCCCCCTGCTGGCAAAACCACCGGGTACTGTGGGCTACTATTAAAATGGTTTTAAGAGAAAACCTGACCTGCACCTATGCCCTGGTGATCTAGTGGGATCGCCTGTACTGCCACAGTGTCCACCGTCAGCGCGCGCGGCCCGCTTCCCACTGACCGCGCCGGATCACGATAAAGTACGGGTCCCGCAAGCGGGACCCACTCACCACCTCCGAAGCACGGCCACGCGATCCCGGTGAGTCCCCGCCGTGTGTGCCTGACCATGGAAGAAAACCGAGTCGCCTGCTGTAGTTACCCGGCAACCAGGGCTCGGGAGGGTACAGCGCCGCTGGGGAGAGATGGAGCTGCAGCAGTGAATGTCAAAAGACATATACACACTGCTGCTGCCCTTAAAGTCTTCACTTTTCTTCTAAAAAGGTCTTCTCAGGGCTGCCAAGCGCAGCCCCTCTGTTATGTGCCTCCCATCTGCGGCACCAACTACAAAACTGAGCTCCTGTGCAGGGAGGCGGGGTTATAGAGGAGGCGGCACTATGCATTCTGGGAACAGTCAAAGCTTTTCAGCCTGTTGGTGCCTCGGATCAAGATCCTACTCTACACCCCTATGTCTTTCCTTGTGGAGCCCAGTGTACCCCGCAGCAGAAACATATATTATAGTATGATCTATGCATTAATTTAAAAATATAATCAAGCCTCTTGATTGGAACTTTTCCTATTGTGGCAAGATAGACTTCTGTAATTCATGTTGATTCTAGAGATGAGTGGGTTTGGTTCTCAGAGAACCGAACTGTACCGAACTTCACCATTCGAGTCTGGATCCGAGCCAGGCTCGGGTTTTCCCGCCTGACTTGGAAACCCGAACAAGGCAAAACGTCATAATCCCGCTGTTGGATTCTCGCGGGATTTGGATACCATATAAGGAGCCACGCGTCGCTGCCATTTTCACTCCAGTCTCGAAAAGTGTAGTGAGAGGACGTGTCTCCATCCTCAGTGTCTGTGTGGGGGCGGGAAAGTGGGGTGGCGAGTCTTGTGCTGTGTTGTGCTGCTCAGTCCAGTCCAGTGTTGTCAGTGTCTTATGCTGCATCAGTCCAGCCAAGCACAGTGTTGGTGTCCTCTGCTGCTATATGTCCCCAGTGCTGCTTGCTGCTGTATAAGTTCATGGCATTTTTGCTGTGTTGTCTTGCATCAGACCAGGGGTAGTGTCTTGTGCAGCATCAGTCCAGTGACCAGTCACAGTGGTGGTGTCCTCTGCTGCCATATATCCAGTGTCGCTGTATAATTCCCTTTCAGTGGTGCTGTGTTGTCCTGCATTAGACCAGGGGAAGTGTCTTGTGCAGCATCAGTCCAGTGACCAGTCACAATGGTGGTGTCCTCTGCTGCCATATATCCAGTGTTACTGCCGTATAATTCCCGTGTTACTGCCGTATAATTCCTGTGATATTTCCGTATAATTCTCAGAATACTGGCGTATAATTCCAGTGATACTGCCATATAATTCCCGTGATACTGCCGTATAGTTCCAGTTATCCTGCCGTATAATTCCATATAAATCCATATAATTCCGTATAAATCCAGTCCAGTGGTGCTGCCATATAAGTTCAGTGGTGCTGTCCTGTGCTGTATATTATTTACTCCAAATAAAGGAGTTATTAATATTTAAACCAAATAATTTTTAGTGTTTGCCCTGTGAGGTGTAGGAGTACGCTCTCTTGTGCCGCATACAGTAGCGGATCTTGCCACGGGCAAGCAGGACTTTTGCCCGGGGCGCCGCCTTCCGGAGGGCGCAGGGTGCCATCTGGAGGGCGCCGCACCAGGGCAAGATCCGCTGCTGCTGTGCCCCCCGCTGCCCGCTGCCTCCCACTGCCGCTGTGAAGGGAAACTAGACGCGTACGCATCTAGTTTCCCTTTGTGGAGAGGTCCTTTACTGTGCGGTGCGCGATGACGTCATCGCTTTCCGCAGAGCAAATGTACTCTCCACGAAGGGAACTAGACGCTACGTGTCTAGTTTCCCTTCGTGGAGAGGACCTTTGCTGTGCGGTGCGCGATGACATCATCGCTCACTGCACATCATTTCAGTCTGTACAGGGGGCGTAAATGACCACGCCCCCTGTACGAAGCCACACCCCCTATTGTCGCTCGGGGCGCACAGCGCCCAAGAACCGGCCCTGACCGCATATTGTGTAATATAACTCCATAAAAATAATGTAGAACAAAAATTTGGAGGATAAAATAGGGAAAGATCAAGAGCCACTTCTTCCTAGTGCTGAAGCTGCTGCCACTAGCCATGACATAGACGATGAAATGCCATCAACGTCGTCTGCCAAGGCCGATGCCCATTGTGATAGTAGAGGGCATGTAAAATCCAAAAAAGCCAAAGTTCAGTAAAAAGACCCAAAAAAATAAATTTAAATGGTCTGAGGAGAAACGTAAACTTGCCAATATGCCATTTACGACACGGACTGGCAATGAACGGCTGCGGCCATGGCCTATGTTCATGACTAGTGGTTCAGCTTCACATGATGATGGAAGCCCTCGTAACTGAGGTCGTGACACTTATGCTGGTGTTAGACGTGCGTCCAGTTTCCGCCATTAGTGCAGTGGGATTTAGACAATTGATGGAGGTATTGTGTCCCTGGTGGTACCAAATCCCATCTAGATTCCACTTCACTAGGCAGGCGATAGTGAGATTTTGCCATTTAATTCCAGTGATTTGGACGTATAATTATTAATTACAGTGATCTTGCCAATTAATTCCAGTGATTTGGATGTATTATTACCGTGATTTTGCCAATTAATTCCAATGATTTGGACGTATAATTATTAATTACAGTGATTTTGCCAATTAATTCCAGTGATTTGGACGTATAATTACAGTGATCTTGCCAATTAATTCCAGTGATTTGGACATATAATTCCAGTGATTTGGATGTATAATTCCAGTTGGAATAGTTTGCATCGCTTGGCTTAGTCATACAGCTACCTCAGTGCACCTCTTCGACATCTTTGCATTAGGTGCTGTTTGGGGCCTAGTTTTTGAAAAGTGCCATCCTGTGTGACACTGCTGTATGAGTCCAGAGGTACTGCTGTATTAGTCCTGGGGTACTACCGTATAAGTCCACCTATTGCAGATTTTTTTTAAAGTGACTGTAGCGTGCTGGAGATGCTGTCAGTGGACCGAACAATTGTGGCCCACTCTCGACATTCAGCCACTGCATGATAGGCCAGGTGGTTGTGTCGCTTAGCTCAGTCATACAGCAACCTCAGTGCACCTTTTTTTCTTCTTTGCATCATGTGCTGTTAGGGGCCTTTTTTTGATATCTGCCCTAATGTCTGCCACTGCAGTGCCATGCCTAGATGGTCCAATTGTTTGTGTCGCTTGGCTTAGTCATACAGCAACCTCGGTGCACCTTTTTTTCTTCTTTGCATCATATGCTGTTAGGGGCCTTTTTTTTAAATCTGACCTCCTGTCTGCAACTGCAGTGCCATGCCTAGATGGGCCAATTGTTTGTGTTGCTTGACTTAGTCATACAGCAACCTCGGTGCACCTTTTTTTCTTCTTTGCATAATGTGTTGTTAGGGGCCTTTTTTTGATATCTGCCCTTCTGTCTGCCACTGCAGTGCCACGCCTAGATGGGCCAATTGTTTGTGTCACTTGGCATAGTGACACAAACACCTGTTGTCTATTCCATTTGCACAACAGCATGTGAAATTGATTGTCAATCAGTGTTGCATCCTAAGTGGACAGTTTGATTTGACAGAAGTGTGATTGACTTGGAGTTACATTGTGTTGTTTAAGTGTTCCCTTTATTTTTTTGAGCAGTGTGTGTGTATATATATATATATATATATGTGTATATATACAACAAACTAATATTCCAGTGCGCTAATACATACATGACTGTAAAGTCAGTGTTATAGAAGATTTCACCTCAGTGGGCCAATCATGGATTGAGTGTACCAGAGACCTTTATTGTGGTGGCACAGATGCGAAGCACGCTAGAATAAGACCCTCTTAGCAAAGGTGTGAGCTCAGGGTGGAGATTATCAATACAACGACACAATGAGTAAGATTGGTGAACCCTATGCATTTTGTCTCTATGACTTTGTCAAGGGGAATGATGCAGTGTGGCCTTAAAGAGAATATGTGAGGACAGCCATTGCTCATCCAGTATTGAAGACGATCATAGAATCATTTGGTATAAAGATAAAAAAAAATCAGTTGGATGGAAATCTCAAACACGATTAATATGTGAAATCTAAAAATGCCCAGTAAGGATGATTTACTTTCTAACTAGTGACCAATGGACCACTACAAAAGTGGAATAAAATCAGACTTCCACAAGCTCCAAATATGTGCATGTGCATAGTTTACCAGTCTAATCTCCACCCTGAGCTCACACTTTTGCTAAGAGGGTTTCATTCTAGTGTGCTTTACATCTGTGCCGCCAAAATAAAGATCTCTGGTACACTGAATTCATGATTGGCCCACTGAGGCAAATTCTTCTATAACTCTGTTTGACACAGAATTTACAGTCATATATTTATTAGCGCACTGGGATATAAGTTTGTTGTTGTATGATATCTTAAGGTCCCGACTACAAGTGATCCTATCTTTAGTACTGCTCTCTGTATAGCACAAATTTAGAGGGGATCAGTACTAAATGCCGCCGGCCAGAATCCCGGTGGTCGACATACCGACGCTGGAATCCCGACCACACAATCCCGACAGGGGTGGCGAGCGGAATGCACACTATTATATTCTCCCTCTATGGGTGTCGTGGACACCCACGGAGGGAGAATATGTCGGGATTGTGGCGGTCGGGATTCCGTCGGTATTTCGACCGCCGGGATTCTGGCCGTCGGCATCTTGACCGCATCCCATTTAGAGATTTTTTATTATTATATATACATATATACATATATATATATATATATACGTGTGTGTGTGTGTGTGTGTGTGTGTGTGTGTGTGTGTGTGTGTGTGTGAGGAAGGACACAATATTAAAAGTTATGCAAGTAAACAGGGGCCAAAGAATCATTAAACACATGTAAATGAAGGGATATACATATAAGTGAATGGTAAGGAGGATCATTAAATATGTAAGAGAGTGTGTGCAGCTGCAGGGAAGAGAAACTTCCCTCCGCTGCTGCTCTCTGAGGGACCGGAATGTCCGTCTGCCTCCTGCACCCTCCTCCAGTGCCTGCCATTCTGCCGATCATTGCTGATTGGTCAGCACGGGAGGACCCCCCACCAGTGGCTGAAGACAATAGCAGCCACTGGGGAAGTGTAAATCAAGCTCCCCCTGTGTGCCTGGAAGCTGCTGGAGCTATTAAAATGAAAGTTACGATAGTCGCAATGTTTCCGTTGTTCCCAATGTTTCAATGGTGCTGACCTATGTTCCTATGTTTGGGGAAAAACATTTATTTTTCACTTGTTTAACTAAAATAATTATGGATAATGTTAAATACATATTCTTCACTGAATTCACTCATTTAAAAAAAACCTGACAATTTCTGTGCAGTTTTTGAAAAAGAAAATTGTCAGTTAAGTGGTTAATAAGGCTGCAGTACTGTGTCATATATTGAATTGGGTATTGTGTGGCCATGCCCCTTGCCAGTACCTTTTTTTTCAACATGCTGATTCAGCATACACTATCCCTATATAGCATATGGAGGGTAGGGACACCAATGCTCTTTCTAGCACAGGGCACCAAAATGTCTAGTTACGGTTCTGCCAATTATAGTGCACCTCTGTTATTCTTCTGGATCTGCCATTCATGACGGTTACTGTATCAGCATAGATCACTGCAGTGGATAAAATGTTGGAAAATACAAATACAATTGTGGCTGATAAAATGTTATGCTGTCTCATTCTCAGTTTTCTCACTTTTATTACAAATCATACAGAATAGACTGTCTATGTTTGTTATAATGAATAGATAATAAAGGCATATTAAACATGTAAAATGCAATGAAAACAAGATGCAAATACAAACTGAAAGTACTACTTAAGTTTAAATGCATACACTCAGTGTCTTCTCCTTTCAAATATTAGATGGGAATCTGCTTTTTTACTGCGTTCCAATTTCAATTATCATCTAATAATGTTGATAGAATACAGCAATTACACTAATAATAGTACAGTATTTGTGGTTGGAATCAAGATACAAGCAGCCAATTAGAAGCATCTGCTGATTGCCATCATTATCAGTTTGTAATGCACTAGTGACCAGTGGCATGCGGTGAGGTCAGTGGCTGGTGAGGCACTGCAGCCAGAATATCCACTGAGTCCTGCTGATGACCCTTACCACTGCCGAGCTGGTTCCCGCTACTGCACCTGAGCATATGCCCGCCACCGCTCCTGATGCCCACTACCCCCGCCACTAAAGGCCACCGCTTCCGCCAATTGCTTACAAAATTGCCGCCATCAACTGCCCGACCCCTCGCCGCTAATTTGCATCTCAGTCTGATGCCGTCACCACCAATGCCCGCAGCCTGCCTACTCATCAAACTTGTGATAAGCAAGCAGCTAATATATTTTAAATTTTTATAAAAAATAAATATTAGTGTTTGGGATTAGTGAGACAGTGGGAGGAGGACATGAATGCAATTTTGTTGTCCATGGCTTCCATTAACTTAATAGTGCCATTTGTGTGACTCTGTTAAGTTAATGGAAGTCTGGAAAACAAAATAGCCAGCAGGATGAGCGTGACACCAGGTAGAGGATGACAGGGAGGGTGACACCAGCGAGAGGGTGACAGCAGTGGGTGACAGGGAGAGGGTGACAGCATAGGGTGACGCCAGGGAGAGGGTGACAGGAAGAGCGTGACGCCAAGGAAAGGGTGACAGGAAGAGCGTGACGCCAGGGAAAGAGTGACAGCAGTGGGTGACAGGAAGAGCGTGACACTAAGGAGAGGGTGACAGGAAGAGCTTGACGCCAGGGAATGGGTGACAGCAGTGGCTGTCAGGGAGAGGGTGACGCCAGGGAGATGGTGACAGGAAGAGCGTGATGCCAAGGAGAGGGTGACAGGGAGAGGGTGACAGCATAGGATGACGCCAGGGAGAGGGTGACAGGAAGAGCGTGACGCCAAGGAAAGGGTGACAGGAAGAGCGTGATGCCATGGAAAGGCTGACAGCAGTGGGTGACAGGAAGAGCGTGACACCAAGGAAAGGGTGACAGGAAGAGCGTGACGCCAGGGAAAGGGTGACAGCAGTGGGTGACAGGAAGAGTGTGATGCCAGGGAAAGGGTGACAGCAGTGGGTGACAGGAAGAGCGTGACGCCAGGGAAAGGGTGACAGCAGTGGCTGTCAGGGAGAGGGTGACACCAGGGAGATGGTGACAGGAAGAGCGTGATGCCAAGGAGAGGGTGACAGGGAGAGGGTGATGCCAAGGAGAGGGCGACAGTGGTGACGACAGAGACAGGGTGACAGGGAGAGGGTAACAGAAGTAGCAGAGGGGGAGAATTTGACAGAGAGAAGGAAAGGGTGATGGAAACAGACAGCGAATGATGATTATATTGCATTTTCTTACCTGGTCCTGGGCCTAGAACTGCAGCGCGGCTCCCCTATTTGGTGGCAAGGACAGTATGAACATGAATCTGGAGTCATGGAAGAGTGAGGGAGGAGGGGAGGATCAGGGATCGTGGCCCTCTGGCCAGCAGGTCCGGCGACAGGGAGGTCAAAGGGGACACCCATCCCATGCCCCGATGTTGTGAGGGGCCACATGGTCCAGCAGCGGCAGCATGTCATATATAAATAATATAAATCGCAGCATTTTTTTTATTCAGCCGACAAGCCCCCCCCCCCACACACACACACACACACACACACACACCCTTCCCCCGGCCCTGTGGTCACCTCTCAGTGCCCCCAGCCCCAGGTCATCTGTCAGCCAATCCCAGTTTGGTGCTCCCCTCCTTATCAAGTCTTCCCCGCCCGCCCTGTCTCTGGTCGGACTGCGTGCGAGTAACGTGAGACTTTCGGGTTTCAGAGTCGGGCAGTGGCGGTGGTGTCACAGGGAAAGTGAGGATGAAGCGGCCGCAAAGTACGGGACTGTGGGCTCCGTCGCAGCGCCGCACGCAGGGAACTTTCCCTGTATACACATCCTTCCCTGGCCGGCGGCGCAACCCTTCTTCCGTATCTGCTACGGTGCAGGTAGATGGATGGGCTGGGGATCAGACCGGCGGGTAATACAGCGGTAATATTTATAATTTAGAAAAGTCCTAGACGTCCTTGCCCACCCCCAAACAGCTACTACCCAATCACAGTGACAGGGGCATGCTTTCATATGGGATGAAAGCATGCCCCTGCCAAAGAGGCCGCATATAGGGCAATTTTGAACGGGTTTTTACTGCCCGCTGCTTGGCCCCGCCCCCCTCTTCCGGCCCTTTCCCATTGTCAATGGGAGGCACCGATAGCAGTGCCTCTAAAACAGTTTTGAAACAGTTTTTTACGGGGGTACAAATTATTAAAATAATACAATGGCTAAAGAAGATACTTAGGACACAGATTATGTGTCATAAGTAGGGATGTGCACCGGACATTTTTCGGGATTTGTGTTTTGGTTTTGGCTTCGGTTCCACGGCCGTGTTTTGGATTCGGACGCGTTTTGGCAAAACCTCCCTGAAATTTTTTTGTCGGATTCGGGTGTGTTTTGGATTCGGGTGTTTTTTACAAAAACCCCTCAAAAACAGCTTAAATCATAGAATTTGGGGGTCATTTTGATCCCATAGTATTATTAACCTCAATAACCATAATTTCCGCTCATTTTCAGTCTATTCTGAACACCTCACACCTCACAATATTATTTTGAATCCTAAAATTTGCACCAAGGTCGCTGGATGACTAACCTAAGCGACCCAAGTGGCCGACACAAACACCTGGCCCATCTAGGATTGGCACTGCAGTGTCAGACAGGATGGCACTTCAAAAAAATAGTTCCCAAACAGCACATGATGCAAAGAAAAAAAGAGGTGCACCAAGGTCGCTGGATGGCTAAGCTAAGCGACACAAGTGGCCGACACAAACACCTGGCCCATCTAGGAGTGGCACTGCAGGCAGGATGGCACTTCAAAAAAATAGTCCCCAAACAGCACATGATGCAAAGAAAAATGAAAGAAAAAAGAGGTGCAAGATGGAATTGTCCTTGGGCCCTCCCACCCACCCTTATGTTGTATAAACAGGACATGCACACTTTAACAAACCCATCATTTCAGCGACAGGGTCTGCCACACAACTGTGACTGAAATGACTGGTTGGTTTGGGCCCCCACCAAAAAAGAAGCAATCAATCTCTCCTTGCACAAACTGGCTCTACAGAGGCAAGATGTCCACCTCCTCCTCATCCTCCGATTCCTCACCCCTTTCACTGTGTACATCCCCCTCCTCACTGGAATCCACCATCTCAGGTCCCTGTGTACTTTCTGGAGGCAATTGCTGGTGAATGTCTCCACGGAGGAATTGATTATAATTAGTGATGAGCGGGTTCGGTTTCTCGGAAACCGAACCCCCCCGAACATCACCCTTTTTACACGGGTCCGAGCCATACTCGGATTCTCCCATATGGCTCGGTTAACCCGAGCGCGCCCGAACGTCATCATCCCGCTGTCGGATTCTCAAGAGATTCGGATTCTATATAAGCAGCCGCGCGTCGCCGCCATTTTCACTCGTGCATTGGAAATGTTAGGGAGAGGATGTGGCTGGCGACCTCTCCGTTATTGTTGAACTTGATTGTGCATTATTGCTTAATTGTGGGGAGGGCTGGGGAGCAGCTGTATAATAAAGGAGGAGTACAGTGCAGAGTTTTGCTGATCAGTGACCACCAGTTATCCGTTCTCTGCCTAAAAAAAACGCTCCATATCTGTGCTCAGTGTGCTGCATATATCTGTGCTCACACTGCTTAATTGTGGGGACTGGGGAGCAGCTGTATTATATAGCAGGAGTACAGTGCAGAGTTTTGCTGACAGTGACCACCAGTATACGTTGTCTGCCTGAAAAACACTCCATATCTGTGCTCAGTGTGCTGCTTTATTGTGGGGACTGGGGACCACCAGTATAATATTATATAGGAGGAGTACAGTGCAGAGTTTTGCTGACCAGTGACCACCGTTATATAATATATAGCATTACGGTACAGTAGGCCACTGCTGTACCTACCTCTGTGTCGTCATTAAGTATACTATCCATCTAGATTCTATACCTGGGTGCATTTCAGTTGTGCAGTTTGCTGACACAGTGACCACCAGTATATATAGCAGTACGGTACGGAAGGCCACTGCTGTACCTACCTCTGTGTCGTCATTAAGTATACTATCCATCTACATTCTATACCTGTGGTGCATTTTAGTTTTGCAGTTTGCTGACACAGTGACCACCAGTATACTATATATAGCAGTACGGTACGGAAGGCCACTGCTGTACCTACCTCTGTGTCGTCATTAAGTATACTATCCATGTACATTCTATACCTGTGGTGCATTTTAGTTTTGCAGTTTGCTGACACAGTGACCACCAGTATACTATATATAGCAGTACGGTATGGAAGGCCACTGCTGTACCTACCTCTGTGTCGTCATTAAGTATACTATCCATCTACATTCTATACCTGTGGTGCATTTTAGTTTTGCAGTTTACTGACACAGTGCCCACCAGTATACTATATATAGCAGTACGGTACGGTAGGCCACTGCTGTACCTACCTCTGTGTCGTCATTAAGTATACTATCCATCTACATTCTATACCTGTGGTGCATTTTAGTTTTGCAGTTTGCTGACACAGTGACCACCAGTATACTATATATAGCAGTACGGTACGGAAGGCCACTGTTGTACCTACCTCTGTGTCGTCATTAAGTATACTATCCATCTACATTCTATACCTGTGGTGCATTTTAGTTTTGCAGTTTGCTGACACAGTGACCACCAGTATACTATATATAGCAGTACGGTACGGAAGGCCACTGCTGTACCTACCTCTGTGTCGTCATTAAGTATACTATCCATCTACATTCTATACCTGTGGTGCATTTTAGTTTTGCAGTTTGCTGACACAGTGACCACCAGTATACTATTTATAGCAGTACGGTACGGAAGGCCACTGCTGTACCTACCTCTGTGTCGTCATTAAGTATACTATCCATCTAGATTCTATACCTGTGGTGCATTTTAATTTTGCAGTTTGCTGACACAGTGACCACCAGTATATATCTCAGTACGGTACGGAAGGACACTGCTCTACCTACCTCTGTGTCGTCAAGTATACTATCCATCCATACCTGTGGTGCATTTCAGTTGTGCGCAGTATATATAGTAGTAGGCCATTGCTATTGATACTGGCATATAATTCCAAACATTAAAAAATGGAGAACAAAAATGTGGAGGTTAAAATAGGGAAAGATCAAGATCCACTTCTACCTCGTGCTGAAGCTGCTGCCACTAGTCATGGCCGAGACGATGAAATGCCATCAACGTCGTCTGCCAAGGCCGATGCCCAATGTCATAGTAGAGAGCATGTAAAATCCCAAAAACAAAAGTTCAGTAAAATGACCCAAAAATAAAAAATGAAAGCATCTGATGAGAAGCGTAAACTTGCCAATATGCCTTTTACGATACGGAGTGGCAAGGAACGGCTGAGGCCCTGGCCTATGTTCATGGCTAGTGGTTCAGATTCACATGAGGATGGAAGCACTCATCCTCTCGCTAGAAAAATGAAAAGACTTTAGCTGCAAAAGCACAGCAAAGAACTGTGCGTTCTTCGAAATCACAAATCCCCAAGGAGAGTCCAATTGTGTCGGTTGCGATGCCTGACCTTCCCAACACTGGACGGGTAGAGCTTGCACCTTCCACCATTTGCACGCCCCCTGCAAGTGCTGGAAGGAGCACCCGCAGTCCAGTTCCTGATAGTCAAATTGAAGATGTCACTGTTGAAGTACACCAGGATGAGGATATTGGTGTTGCTGGCGCTGGGAAGGAAATTGACAAGGAGGATTCTGATGGTGAGGTGGTTTGTTTAAGTCAGGCACCCGGGGAGACACCTGTTGTCCGTGGGACGAATATGGCCATTGACATGCCTGGTCAAAATACAAAAAAAATCAGCTCTTCGGTGTGGAATTATTTCAACACAAATGTGGACAACAGGTGTCAAGCCATGTGTTGCCTTTGTCAAGCTGTAATAAGTAGGGGTAAGGACGTTAACCACCTCGGAACATCCTCCCTTATACGTCACCTGCAGCGCATTCATCATAAGTCAGTGACAAGTTCAAAAACTTTGGGTGACAGCGGAAGCAGTCCACTGACCACTAAATCCCTTCCTCTTGTAACCAAGCTCCTGCAAACCACACCACCAACTCCCTCAGTGTCAATTTCCTCCTTACCCAGGAAAGCCAATAGTCCTGCAGGCCATGTCACTGGCAAGGGATTCCTCTGATGCATCCTTGAGTGTAATGCCTACTGCTGCTGGCGCTGCTGTTGTAGCTGCTGGGAGTCGATCGTCATCCCAGAGGGGAAGTCGGAAGACCGCTTGTACTACTTCCAGTAAGCATTTGACTGTCCAACAGTCCTTTGCGAGGAAGATGAAATATCTCAGCAGTCATCCTGCTGCAAAGCAGATAACTCAGGCCTTTGCAGCCTGGGCGGTGAGAAACGTGGTTCCGGTATCCACCGTTAATTCAGAGGCTACTATAGACTTGATTGAGGTACTGTGTCCCCGGTACCAAATACCATCTAGGTTCCATTTCTCTAGGCAGGCGATACTGAAAATGTACACAGACCTCAGAAAAAGAGTCACCAGTGTCCTTAAAAATGCAGTTGTACCCAATGTCCACTTAACCACGGACATGTGGACAAGTGGAGCAGGGCAGACTCAGGACTATATGACTGTGACAGCCCACTGGGTAGATGTATTGCCT
Organism: Pseudophryne corroboree; assembly: GCF_028390025.1. NCBI lineage: Eukaryota > Metazoa > Chordata > Amphibia > Anura > Myobatrachidae > Pseudophryne > Pseudophryne corroboree. Next base: position 592,207,604 of record NC_086448.1, on the reverse strand, counting down.
CCCGCAGCAAGAACAGCAGCGGCAGCACCAGTAGCAGCATCTCGCAAACGCCAACTCGTTCCTAGGCAGGCTACGCTTTGTATCACCGCTTTCCAGAAGAGGCACACAGCTGACAACCTCTTACGGAAACTGAGGAACATCATCGCAGAATGGCTTACCCCAATTGGACTCTCCTGGGGATTTGTGACATCGGACAACGCCAGCAATATTGTGCGTGCATTACATCTGGGCAAATTCCAGCACGTCCCATGTTTTGCACATACATTGAATTTGGTGGTGCACAATTATTTAAAAAACGACAGGGGCGTGCAAGAGATGCTGTCGGTGGCCCGAAGAATTGCGGGCCACTTTCGGCATTCAGCCACTGCGTACAGAAGACTGGAGCACCAGCAAACAGTCCTGAACCTGCCCTGCCATCATCTGAAGCAAGAGGTGGTAACGAGGTGGAATTCAACCCTCTATATGCTTCAGAGGATGGAGGAGCAGCAAAAGGTCATTCAAGCCTATACATCTGGCCACGATATAGGCAAAGGAGGGGGAATGCACCTGACTCAAGCGCAGTGGAGAATGATTTCAACGTTGTGCAAGGTTCTGCAACCCTTTGAACTTGCCACATGTGAAGTCAGTTCAGACACAGCCAGCCTGAGTCAGGTCATTCCCCTCATCAGGCTTTTGCAGAAGAAGCTGGAGACATTGAAGGAGGAGCTAAAATAGAGCGATACCGCTAGGCATGCGGAACTTGTGGATGGAGCCCTTAATTCGCTTAACCAGGATTCACGGGTGGTCAATCTGTTGAAATCAGAGCACTACATTTTGGCCACCGTGCTCGATCCTAGATTTAAAACCTACGTTGGATCTCTCTTTCCGGCATACACAAGTCTGCAGAGGTTCAAAGACCTGCTGGTGAGAAAATTGTCAAGTCAAGCGGAACGTGACCCGTCAACATCTCCTCCTTCACATTCTCCCGCAACTGGGGGTGTGAGAAAAAGGCTAAGAATTCCGAGCCCACCCGCTGGCGGTGATGCAGGGCAGTCTGGAGCGAGTGCTGACATCTGGTTCGGACTGAAGGACCTGCCAACGATTACTGACATGTCGTCTACTGTCACTTCATATGATTCTGTCACCATTGAAAGAATGGTGGAGGATTATATGAGTGACCGCATCCAAGTAGGCACGTCAGACAGTCTGTACGTATACTGGCAGGAAAAAGAGGCAATTTGGAGGCCCTTGCACAAACTGGCTTTATTCTACCTAAGTTGCCCTCCCTCCAGTGTGTACTCCGAAAGAGTGTTTAGTGCAGCCGCTCACCTTGTCAGCAATCGGCGTACGAGGTTACTTCCAAAAAATGTGGAGAAGATGATGTTCATCAAAATTAATTATAAACAATTCCTCCGTGGAGACATTCACCAGCAGCAATTGCCTCCACAAAGTACACAGGGACCTGAGATGGTGGATTCCAGTGGGGACGAATTAATAATCTGTGAGGAGGGGGATGTACACAGTGAAAGTGGTGAGGAATCGGAGGATGATGATGAGGTGGACATCTTGCCTCTGTAGAGCCAGTTTGTGCAAGGAGAGATTGATTGCTTCTTTTTTTGGTGGGGGCCCAAACCAACCAGTCATTTCAGTCACAGTCGTGTGGCAGACCCTGTCACTGAAAAGATGGGTTCGTTAAAGTGTGCATGTCCTGTTTATACAACATAAGGGTGGGTGGGAGGGCCCAAGGACAATTCCATCTTGCACCTCTTTTTTCTTTAATTTTTCTTTGTATCATGTGCTGTTTGGGGACAATTTTTTTGAAGTGCCATCCTGCCTGACACTGCAGTGCCACTCCTAGATGGGCCAGATGTTTGTGTCGGCCACTTGTGTTGCTTAGCTTAGTCACACAGCGACCTTGGTGCACCTCTTTTTTTCTTTGCATCATGTGCTGTTTGGGGACAATTTTTTTGAAGTGCCATCCTGCCTGACATTGCAGTGCCACTCCTAGATGGGCCAGGTGTTTGTGTCGGCCACTTATGTCGCTTAGCTTAGTCACACAGCGACCTTGATGCGCCTCTTTTTTTCTTTGCATCATGTGCTGTTTGGGGACTATTTTTTTGAAGTGCCATCCTGCTTGACACTGCAGTGCCACTCCTAGATGGGCCAGGTGTTTGTGTCGGCCACTTGTGTTGCTTAGCTTAGCCATCCAGCGACCTCGGTGCAAATTTTAGGACTAAAAATAATATTGTGAGCTGTTCAGAATAGACTGGAAATGAGTGGAAATTATGGTTATTGAGGTTAATAATACTATGGGACCAAAATGACCCCCAAATTCTATGATTTAAGCTGTTTTTTAGGTTTTTTTGTAAAAAACACCCGAATCCAAAACACACCCGAATCCGACAAAAAATTTTCGGTGAGGTTTTGCCAAAACGCGTCCAAATCCAAAACACAGCCGCGGAACCGAATCCAAAACCAAAACTCAAAACCCGGAAAATGTCTGGTGCACAACACTAATTATAATTCATTTTGATGAATATCATCTTCTCCACATTTTCTGGAAGTAACCTCGTACGCCAATTGCTGACAAGGTGAGCGGCTGCACTAAACACTCTTTCGGAGTACACACTGGAGGGTGGGCAACTTAGGTAAAATAAAGCCAGTTTCTGCAAGGGCCTCCAAATTGCCTCTTTTTCCTGCCAGTATACGTACGGACTGTCTGACGTGCCTACTTGAATGCGGTCACTCATATAATCCTCCACCATTCTTTCAATGGTGAGAGAATCTTATGCAGTGACAGTAGACGACATGTCAGTAATCGTTGGCAGGTCCTTCAGTCCGGACCAGATGTTAGCACTCGCTCCAGACTGCCCTGCATCACCGCCAGCGGGTGGGCTCGGAATTCTTAGCCTTTTCCTTGCAGCCCCAGTTGCGGAAGAATGTGAAGGAGGAGCTGTTGACGGGTCACGTTCCGCTTGACTTGACAATTTTCTCACCAGCAGGTCTTTGAACCTCTGCAGACTTGTGTCTGCCGGAAAGAGAGATCCAACGTAGGTTTTAAATCTAGGATCGAGCACGGTGGCCAAAATGTAGTGCTCTGATTTCAACAGATTGACCACCCGTGAATCCTGGTTAAGCGAATTAAGGGCTCCATCCACAATTCCCACATGCCTAGCGGAATCGCTCTGTTTTAGCTCCTCCTTCAATGTCTCCAGCTTCTTCTGCAAATGCCTGATGAGGGGAATGACCTGACTCAGGCTGGCAGTGTCTGAACTGACTTCACGTGTGGCAAGGTCAAAGGGTTGCAGAACCTTGCACAACGTTGAAATCATTCTCCACTGCGCTTGAGTCAGGTGCATTCCCCCTCCTTTGCCTATATCGTAGGCAGATGTATAGGCTTGAATGGCCTTTTGCTGCTCCTCCATCCTCTGAAGCATATAGAGGGTTGAATTTCACCTCGTTACCACCTCTTGCTTCAGATGATGGCAGGGCAGGTTCAGGAGTGTTTGCTGGTGCTCCAGTCTTCGGCATGCGGTGGCTGAATGCCAAAAGTGGCCCGCATCTCTTGCACGCCCCTGTCGTTTTTTAAATAATTCTGCACCACCAAATTCAATGTATGTGCAAAACATGGGATGTGCTGGAATTTGCCCACATGTAATGCACGCACAATATTGCTGGCGTTGTCCGATGTCACAAATACCCAGGAGAGTCCATTTGGGGTAAGCCATTCTGCGATGATGTTCCTCAGTTTCCATAAGAGGTTGTCAGCTCTGTGCCTCTTATGGAAAGCGGTGATACAAAGCGTACCCTGCCTAGGAACGAAGTGGCGTTTGCGAGATGATGCTACTGGTGCCGCCGCTGCTGTTCTTGCTGCGGGAGGCAATACATCTACCCAGTGGGCTGTCACAGTTATATAGTCCTGAGTCTGCCCTGCTCCACTTGTCCACATGTCCGTGGTTAAGTGGACATTGGGTACAACTGCATTTTTTAGTACACTGGTGACTCTTTCTCAGAGGTCTGTGTACATTTTCGGTATCGCCTGCCTAGAGAAATAGAACCTAGATGGTATTTGGTACCGGGGACACACTACCTCAATCAAGTCTGTAGTTGCCTGTGAATTAACGGTGAATTACGGAAACACATTTCTCTCCGACCAGGCTGCCAAGGCCTGAGTTATCCACTTTGCAGCAGGATGACTGCTGTGATATTTCATCTTCCTCGCAAAGGACTGTTGGACAGTCAATTGCTTACTGGAAGTAGTACAAGTGTTCTTCCGACTTCCCCTCTGGGATGACGATCGACTCCCAGCAGCAACAACAGCAGCGCCAGCAGCAGTAGGCGTTACACTCAAGGATGCATCGGAGGAATTCCAGGCAGGAGAGGACTCGTCAGACTTGACAGTGACATGGCCTGCAGGACTATTGTCTTTCCTGTGTAAGGAGGAAATTGACACTGAGGGAGTTGGTGGTGTGGTTTGCAGAAGCCTGGTTACAAGAGGAAGGGATTTAGTGGTCAGTGGACAACTTCCGCTGTCATCCAAAGTTTTTGAACTTGTCACTGACTTATGATGAATGCGCTGCAGGTGACGTATAAGGGAGGATGTTCCGAGGTGGTTAACGTCCTTACCCCTACTTATTACAGCTTGACAAAGGCAACACACGGCTTGACACCTGTTGTCCGCATTTGTGTTAAAATAATTCCACATCGAAGAGCTGATTTTTTTTGTAATTTGACCAGGCATGTCAATGGCCATATTCGTCCCACGGATAACAGGTGTCTCCCCGGGTGCCTGACTTAAACAAACCCCCTCACCATCAGAATCCTCCTTGTCAATTTCCTCCTCAGCGCCAGCAACACCCATATCCTCATCCTGGTGTACTTCAACAGTGACATCTTCAATTTGACTATCAGGAACTGGACTGCGGGTGCTCCTTCCAGCACTTGCAGGGGGCGTGCAAATGGTGGAAGGCGCCACCTCTTCCCGTCCAGTGTTGGGAAGGTCAGGCATCGCACCCGACACAATTGGACTCTCCTTGGGGATTTGTGATTAAGAAGAACGCACAGTTCTTTGCTGTGCTTTTGCCAGCTTAAGTCTTTTCATTTTTCTAGCGAGAGGATGAGTGCTTCCATCCTCATGTGAAGCTGAACCACTAGCCATGAACATAGGCCAGGGCCTCAGCCGTTCCTTGCCACTCCGTGTCGTAAATGGCATATTGGCAAGTTTACGCTTCTCCTCAGACGCTTTAATTTTGATTTTTGGGTCATTTTACTGAACTTTTGTGTTTTGGATTTTACATGCTCTCTACTATGACATTGGGCACATAGGCGTGCGCAGCACATTTTATTAGGGGGTGCACGATTAGAGGGGCGGGGCGTGTCTAGCACCACCTATTGGGCGTGTCTAGCACCGCATATTGCCACTCAATGCAAACTAAATAATATTGGGAATTTGATTAAACAGAGTGTACAGTGAGGTCTGGCTCCTTAGATAATTATTAAACCCAAAAGCCTTAAACCTGCATTTTTTTTCAAAACTTCTCAATAAAAAACTTTTGTTTTCGGGATGCCGTGCAAAAAGTTCTGATACTCTAGGGTGCCAAGATTCAAAAATTTTTGGCAACTACTGGTATAGTGCATCCATAAATGGCTCTTGATAAAGGAAAAGGGGACTAAGGGGCCCATTTGTCAAACAATATTTACGGCTATTTCCCAAATAAACACACGTTTTCGGAGGTTAGTCACAAATGTTATATATATATCTATATCATCTGTTTCATGTATGTTAAATTTGTATATTTTATTACCATAGATTATTAACTAATAACTCAAAATATATATTATTATTATTATTATTATTAATAATATATTATTATTACTTATATTACACAGTATATTATATACTGTGTCATATAATATACTGTATAATATATAGTGATGTGCACCGGAAATTTTTTCGGGTTTTGTGTTTTGGTTTTGGGTTAGGTTCCGCGGCCGTGTTTTGGGTTCGAACGCGTTTTGGCAAAACCTCACCAAATTTTTTTTGTCGGATTCGGGTGTGTTTTGGATTCGGGTGTTTTTTTCAAAAAACCCTAAAAAACAGCTTAAATAATAGAATTTGGGGGTCATTTTGATCCCATAGTATTATTAACCTCAATAACCATAATTTACACTCATTTCCAGTCTATTCTCAACTCCTCACACCTCACAATATTATTTTTAGTCCTAAAATTTGCACCAAGGTCGCTGGATGACTAAGATAAGCGACCCAAGTGGCCGACATAAACACCTGGCCCATCTAGGAGTGGCACTGCAGTGTCACGCAGGATGGCCCTTCCAAAAAATACTCCCCAAACAGCACATGACGCAAAGAAAAAAAGAGGCGCAATGAGGTAGCTGTGTGACTAAGATAAGCGACCCAAGTGGCCGACACAAACACCTGGCCCATCTAGGAGTGGCACTGCAGTGTCACGCAGGATGGCCCTTCAAAAAAATACTCCCCAAACAGCACATGACGCAAAGAAAAAAAGATGCGCAATGAGGTAGCTGTGTGACTAAGATAAGCGACCCAAGTGGCCGACACAAACACCTGGCCCATCTAGGAGTGGCACTGCAGTGTCACGCAGGATGGCCCTTCAAAAAAATACTCCCCAAACAGCACATGACGCAAAGAAAAAAAGAGGCGCAATGAGGTAGCTGTGTGACTAAGATAAGCGACCCAAGTGGCCAACACAAACACCTGGCCCATCTAGGAGTGGCACTGCAGTGTCACGCAGGATGGCCCTTCAAAAAAATTCTCCCCAAACAGCACATGACGCAAAGAAAAAAAGATGTGCAATGAGGTAGCTGTGTGACTAAGATAAGCGACCCAAGTGGCCGACACAAACACCTGGCCCATCTAGGAGTGGCACTGCAGTATCACGCAGGATGGCCCTTCAAAAAAATACTCCCCAAGCAGCACATGACGCAAAGAAAAAAAGAGGCGCAATGAGGTAGCTGTGTGACTAAGATAAGCGACCCAAGTGGCCGACACAAATGCCTGGCCCATCTAGGAGTGGCACTGCAGTGTCACGAAGGATGGCCCTTCAAAAAAATACTCCCCAAACAGCACATGACGCAAAGAAAAATGAAAGAAAAAAGAGGTGCAAGATGGAATTGTCCTTGGGCCCTCCCACCCACCCTTATGTTGTATAAACAGGACATGCACACTTTAACGAACCCATCATTTCAGCGACAGGGTCTGCCACACGACTGTGACTGAAATGACTGGTTGGTTTTGGCCCCCACCAAAAAAGAAGCAATCATTCTCTCCTTGCACAAACTGGCTCTACAAAGGCAAGATGTCCACCTCATCATCATCGTCCGATTCATCACCCCTTTCACTGTGTACAGCCCCCTCCTCACAGATTATTAATTCGTCCCCACTGGAATCCACCATCTCAGGTCCCCGTGTACTTTCTGGAGGCAATTGCTGCTGGTAAATGTCTCCACGGCGGAATTGATTATAATTCATTTTAATGAACATCATCTTCTCCACATTTTCTGGAAGTAACCTCGTACGCCGATTGCTGACAAGGTGAGCGGCTGCACTAAACACTCTTTCGGAGTACACACTGGAGGGAGGGCAACTTAGGTAGAATAAAGCCAGTTTGTGCAAGGGCCTCCAAATTGCCTTTTTTTCCTGCCAGTATACGTACGGACTGTCTGACGTGCCTACTTGGATGCGGTCACTCATATAATCCTCCACCATTCTTTCAATGGTGACAGAATCATATGCAGTGACAGTAGACGACATGTCAGTAATCGTTGGCAGGTCCTTCAGTCCGGACCAGATGTCAGCACTCGCTCCAGACTTCCCTGCATCACCGCCAGCGGGTGGGCTCGGAATTCTTAGCCTTTTCCTCGCACCCCCAGTTGCGGGAGAATGTGAAGGAGGAGCTGTTGACGGGTCACGTTCCGCTTGACTTGACAATTTTCTCACCAGCAGGTCTTTGAACCCCTGCAGACTTGTGTCTGCCGGAAAGAGAGATACAACGTAGGTTTTAAATCTAGGATCGAGCACGGTGGCCAAAATGTAGTGCTCTGATTTCAACAGATTGACCACCCGTGAATCCTGGTTAAGCGAATGAAGGGCTCCGTCCACAAGTCCCACATGCCTAGCGGAGTCGCTCTGTTTTAGCTCCTCCTTCAATGTCTCCAGCTTCTTCTGCAAAAGCCTGATTAGGGGAATGACCTGACTCAGGCTGGCAGTGTCTGAACTGACTTCACGTGTGGCAAGTTCAAAGGGTTGCAGAACCTTGCACAACGTTGAAATCATTCTCCACTGCACTTGAGACAGGTGCATTCCACCTCCTTTGCCTATATCGTGGCCAGATGTATAGGCTTGAATGGCCTTTTGCTGCTCCTCCATCCTCTGAAGCATATAGAGGGTTGAATTCCACCTCGTTACCACCTCTTGCTTCAGATGATGGCAGGGCAGGTTCAGGTATTTTTGGTGGTGCTCCAGTCTTCTGTACGCGGTGCCTGAACGCCGAAAGTGACCCGCAATTCTTCGGGCCACCGACAGCATCTCTTGCACGCCCCTGTCATTTTTTAAATAATTCTGCACCACCAAATTCAAGGTATGTGCAAAACATGGGACGTGCTGGAATTTGCCCAGATGTAATGCACGCACAATATTGCTGGCGTTGTCCAATGCCACAAATCCCCAGGAGAGTCCAATTGGGGTAAGCCATTCTGCGATGATCTTCCTCAGTTGCCATAAGAGGTTTTCAGCTGTGTGCGTATTCTGGAAAGCGGTGATACAAAGCGTAGCCTGCCTAGGAACGAGTTGGCGTTTGCGAGATGCTGCTACTGGTGCCGCCGCTGCTGTTCTTGCAGCGGGAGGCAATACATCTACCCAGTGGGCTGTCACAGTCATGTAGTCCTGAGTCTGCCCTGCTCCACTTGTCCACATGTCCGTGGTTAAGTGGACATTGGGTACAACTGCATTTTTTAGGACACTGGTGACTCTTTTTCTGAGGTCTGTGTACATTTTCGGTATCGCCTGCCTAGAGAAATGGAACCTAGATGGTATTTGGTACCGGGGACACAGTACCTCAATCAAGTCTATAGTTGGCTCTGAAGTAACGATGGATACCGGAACCACGTTTCTCACCGCCCAGGCTGCCAAGGCCTCAGTTATCCGCTTTGCAGCAGGATGACTGCTGTGATATTTCATCTTCCTCGCAAAGGACTGTTGGACAGTCAATTGCTTACTGGAAGCAGTACAAGTGGTCTTCCGACTTCCCCTCTGGGATGCCGATCGACTCCCAGCAGCAACAACAGCAGCGCCAGCAGCAGTAGGCGTTACACTCAAGGATGCATCGGAGGAATCCCAGGCAGAAGAGGACTCATCAGACTTGCCAGTGACATGGCCTGCAGGACTATTGGCTTTCCTGGGTAAGGAGGAAATTGACACTGAGGGAGTTGGTGGTGTGGTTTGCGTGAGCTTGGTTACAAGAGGAAGGGATTTACTGGTCAGTGGACTGCTTCCGCTGTCGCCCAAAGTTTTTGAACTTGTCACTGACTTATGATGAATGCGCTGCAGGTGACGTATAAGGGAGGATGTTCCGAGGTGGTTAACGTCCTTACCCCTACTTATTACAGCTTGACAAAGGCAACACACGGCTTGGCACCTGTTGTCCGCATTTGTGTTGAAATAATTCCACACCGAAGAGCAGATTTTTTTTTGTATTTTGACCAGGCATGTCAATGGCCATATTCCTCCCACGGACAACAGGTGTCTCCCCGGGTGCCTGACTTAAACAAACCACCTCACCATCAGAATCCTCCTTGTCAATTTCCTCCCCAGCGCCAGCAACACCCATATCCTCATCCTGGTGTACTTCAACACTGACATCTTCAATTTGACTATCAGGAACTGGACTGCGGGTGCTCCTTCCAGCACTTGCAGGGGGCGTGTAAATGGTGAAAGGTGCAAGCTCTTCCCGTCCATTGTTGGGAAGGTCAGGCATCGCAACCGACACAATTGGACTCTCCTTGGGGATTTGTGATTTCGAAGAACGCACAGTTCTTTGCTGTGCTTTTGCTAGCTTAAGTCTTTTCATTTTTCTAGCGAGAGGCTGAGTGCTTCCATCCTCATGTGAAGCTGAACCACTAGCCATGAACATAGGCCAGGGCCTCAGCCGTTCCTTGCCACTCCGTGTCGTAAATGGCATATTGGCAAGTTTACGTTTCTCCTCAGACGCTTTTAATTTTTTATTTTTGGGTCATTTTTTTACTGATCTTTTGTGTTTTGGATTTTACATGCTCTGTACTATGACATTGGGCATCGGCCTTGGCAGACGACGTTGATGGCATTTCATCGTCTCGGCCATGTCTAGTGGCAGCAGCTTCAGCACAAGGTGGAAGTGGGTCTTGATCTTTCCCTATTTTTTTAACCTCCACATTTTTGTTCTCCATATTTTAATGCGCACAACTAAAAGCCACCACAGGTATACAATGTAGATGGATGGATAGTATAGTATTATATTACTTATGGAGGACGAGTGACGACACAGAGGTAGGTACAGCCGTGGCCTACCGTACTGCTATATATATATATATATAGTCCAAAAGATGAACCCGCACTCTGATGCTGATGTGTCGAAATAAATAGAGGGTGCCCTCAGCAAATGTAGATGCAGAGAAAAAGAAAAGGCTGCGGCACTCCGTTTGCAAAAAAATTTATTGATTAAAAGGTCATTACAGCAGTACAAATGGCAGCGACGTTTCGGTACTCGCAGGTACCGTTTTCAAGCTGCGTGCTGCTGAAAGGGAAACAGAATAAACAAGAATAACTTAAATATACTTACTTAAATACCCCCCGCCGCTGAGAGAAGCCGGGTCGCGGCAGCGTCCCGCATGGAGTCCATCCGTGACGGGCGCTTGCCGATGACGTCATGCCGCACAGCGCCAGGAGATTCCAGGGGAGCGTGAGGCGTTGCCTGGCAACCGGACGCTGAGGACTGAGATCTCTCCCCGGCCTCCCACAGCAGCTAAAGGAGACACAAACTAATCGTTTAGTGAAAATCATAATGGGATAGTGAAAATCAATGTGAAATAACAAAAGACACATATGTGCAATACAGTGAGGGCGCAAGCAATGTGCTTGAACACACACTGATGCGAGCAACAGGTAACCATGGTGATAATGATAACAAAACGACATATCCAGGAATAATTTAAGTAGACCTACAGCATAACAAAAAGGGAAGAAACAGTCAATACGGAGACTGGATGTTATCATAATATCGTGGGCCTCTCATAGTAAATAAGGAGGGAGGGCAAACTGGTGACCCAATTGTATGCATCACTTATATATAAGCTGCATGCAAACGTGACATATCACATGTACCAAATATACTAATAAGATACCCTTTATAGAAAAGTCTTTTGTTATTTCACATTGATTTTCACTATCCCATTATGATTTTCACTAAACGATTAGTTTGTGTCTCCTTTAGCTGCTGTGGGAGGCCGGGGAGAGATCTCAGTCCTCAGCGTCCGGTTGCCAGGCAACGCCTCACGCTCCCCTGGAATCTCCTGGCGCTGTGCGGCATGACGTCATCGGCAAGCGCCCGTCACGGATGGACTCCATGCGGGACGCTGCCGCGACCCGGCTTCTCTCAGCGGCGGGGGGTATTTAAGTAAGTATATTTAAGTTATTCTTGTTTATTCTGTTTCCCTTTCAGCAGCACGCAGCTTGAAAACGGTACCTGCGAGTACCGAAACGTCGCTGCCATTTGTACTGCTGTAATGACCTTTTAATCAATACATTTTTTTGCAAACGGAGTGCCGCAGCCTTTTCTTTTTCTCTATATATATATATATAATATACTGTATAATAATAACGGACCTGGTGGACACTGTCAGCAGACTGCTAAACTAGTATGAAGAAAAAAAAAGCCACCACAGGTATACAATGTAGATGGATGGATAGTATAGTATTATATTACTTATGGACGACGAGTGCACTGATGACACAGAGGTAGGTACAGCCGTGGCCTACCGTACTGCTATATATAATATACTGTATAATAATAACTAGAGATGAGCGGGTTCGGTTTCTCTGAATCCGAACCCGCCAGAACTTCATGTTTTTTTTCACGGGTCCGAGCGACTCGGATCTTCCCGCCTTGCTCGGTTAACCCGAGCGCGCCCGAACGTCATCATGACGCTGTCGGATTCTCGCGAGGCTCGGATTCTATCGCGAGACTCGGATTCTATATAAGGAGCCGCGCGTCGCCGCCATTTTCACACGTGCATTGAGATTGATAGGGAGAGGACGTGGCTGGCGTCCTCTCCGTTTAGAATAGATTAGAGAGACACTTGATTTACTAATTTTGGGGAGCATTAGGAGTACTCAGTACAGTGCAGAGTTTTGCTGATAGTGACCAGTGACCACCAGTTTTATTTATAATCCGTTCTCTGCCTGAAAAAAGCGATACACAGCACACAGTGACTCAGTCACATACCATATCTGTGTGCACTGCTCAGGCTCAGGCCAGTGTGCTGCATCATCTATTATCTATATATAAATAATATTATATATATCTGTCTGACTGCTCAGCTCACACAGCTTATAATTGTGGGGGAGACTGGGGAGCACTACTGCAGTGCCAGTTATAGGTTATAGCAGGAGCCAGGAGTACATAATATATTATATAGTGAGTGACCACCAGACACACAGTGCAGTTTATTTAATATATCCGTTCTCTGCCTGAAAAAAGCGATACACACAGTGACTCAGTCAGTCACATACCATATCTGTGTGCACTGCTCAGGCTCAGGCCAGTGTGCTGCATCATCTATATATATTATATATCTGTCTGACTGCTCAGCTCACACAGCTTATAATTGTGGGGGAGACTGGGGAGCACTACTGCAGTGCCAGTTATAGGTTATAGCAGGAGCCAGGAGTACATAATATTATATTAAAATTAAACAGTGCACACTTTTGCTGCAGGAGTGCCACTGCCAGTGTGACTAGTGACCAGTGACCTGACCACCAGTATATATAATATTAGTAGTATACTATCTCTTTATCAACCAGTCTATATTAGCAGCAGACACAGTACAGTGCGGTAGTTCACGGCTGTGGCTACCTCTGTGTCGGCACTCGGCAGCCCGTCCATAATTGTATATACCACCTAACCGTGGTTTTTTTTTCTTTCTTTATACATACATACTAGTTACGAGTATACTATCTCTTTATCAACCAGTCTATATATTAGCAGCAGACACAGTACAGTGCGGTAGTTCACGGCTGTGGCTACCTCTGTGTCGGCACTCGGCAGCCCGTCCATAATTGTATATACCACCTAACCGTGGTTTTTTTTTCTTTCTTTATACATACATACTAGTTACGAGTATACTATCTCTTTATCAACCAGTCTATATATTAGCAGCAGACACAGTACAGTGCGGTAGTTCACGGCTGTGGCTACCTCTGTGTCGGCACTCGGCAGCCCGTCCATAATTGTATATACCACCTAACCGTGGTTTTTTTTTCTTTCTTTATACATACATACTAGTTACGAGTATACTATCTCTTTATCAACCAGTCTATATATTAGCAGCAGACACAGTACAGTGCGGTAGTTCACGGCTGTGGCTACCTCTGTGTCGGCACTCGGCAGCCCGTCCATAATTGTATATACCACCTAACCGTGGTTTTTTTTTCTTTCTTTATACATACATACTAGTTACGAGTATACTATCTCTTTATCAACCAGTCTATATATTAGCAGCAGACACAGTACAGTGCGGTAGTTCACGGCTGTGGCTACCTCTGTGTCGGCACTCGGCAGCCCCGTCCATAATTGTATATACCACCTAACCGTGGTTTTTTTTTCTTTCTTTATACATACATACTAGTTACGAGTATACTATCTCTTTATCAACCAGTCTATATTAGCAGCAGACACAGTACAGTGCGGTAGTTCACGGCTGTGGCTACCTCTGTGTCGGCACTCGGCAGCCCGTCCATAATTGTATATACCACCTAACCGTGGTTTTTTTTTCTTTCTTTATACATACATACTAGTTACGAGTATACTATCTCTTTATCAACCAGTCTATATATTAGCAGCAGACAGTACAGTGCGGTAGTTCACGGCTGTGGCTACCTCTGTGTCGGCACTCGGCAGCCCGTCCATAATTGTATATACCACCTAACCGTGGTTTTTTTTTCTTTCTTTATACATACATACTAGTTACGAGTATACTATCTCTTTATCAACCAGTCTATATATTAGCAGCAGACACAGTACAGTGCGGTAGTTCACGGCTGTGGCTACCTCTGTGTCGGCACTCGGCAGCCCGTCCATAATTGTATATACCACCTAACCGTGGTTTTTTTTTCTTTCTTTATACATACATACTAGTTACGAGTATACTATCTCTTTATCAACCAGTCTATATTAGCAGCAGACACAGTACAGTGCGGTAGTTCACGGCTGTGGCTACCTCTGTGTCGGCACTCGGCAGCCCGTCCATAATTGTATATACCACCTAACCGTGGTTTTTTTTTCTTTCTTTATACATACATACTAGTTACGAGTATACTATCTCTTTATCAACCAGTCTATATATTAGCAGCAGACACAGTACAGTGCGGTAGTTCACGGCTGTGGCTACCTCTGTGTCGGCACTCGGCAGCCCGTCCATAATTGTATATACCACCTAACCGTGGTTTTTTTTTCTTTCTTTATACATACATACTAGTTACGAGTATACTATCTCTTTATCAACCAGTCTATATTAGCAGCAGACACAGTACAGTGCGGTAGTTCACGGCTGTGGCTACCTCTGTGTCGGCACTCGGCAGCCCGTCCATAATTGTATATACCACCTAACCGTGGTTTTTTTTTCTTTCTTTATACATACATACTAGTTACGAGTATACTATCTCTTTATCAACCAGTCTATATATTAGCAGCAGACACAGTACAGTGCGGTAGTTCACGGCTGTGGCTACCTCTGTGTCGGCACTCGACAGCCCGTCCATAATTGTATATACCACCTAACCGTGTTTTTTTTTTCTTTCTTTATACATACATACTAGTTACGAGTATACTATCTCTTTATCAACCAGTCTATATATTAGCAGCAGACACAGTACAGTGCGGTAGTTCACGGCTGTGGCTACCTCTGTGTCGGCACTCGGCAGCCCGTCCATAATTGTATACTAGTATCCAATCCATCCATCTCCATTGTTTACCTGAGGTGCCTTTTAGTTGTGCCTATTAAAATATGGAGAACAAAAATGTTGAGGTTCCAAAATTAGGGAAAGATCAAGATCCACTTCCACCTCGTGCTGAAGCTGCTGCCACTAGTCATGGCCGAGACGATGAAATGCCAGCAACGTCGTCTGCCAAGGCCGATGCCCAATGTCATAGTACAGAGCATGTCAAATCCAAAACACCAAATATCAGTAAAAAAAGGACTCCAAAACCTAAAATAAAATTGTCGGAGGAGAAGCGTAAACTTGCCAATATGCCATTTACCACACGGAGTGGCAAGGAACGGCGGAGGCCCTGGCCTATGTTCATGGCTAGTGGTTCAGCTTCACATGAGGATGGAAGCACTCAGCCTCTCGCTAGAAAAATGAAAAGACTCAAGCTGGCAAAAGCAGCACAGCAAAGAACTGTGCATTCTTCGAAATCCCAAATCCACAAGGAGAGTCCAATTGTGTCGGTTGCGATGCCTGACCTTCCCAACACTGGACGTGAAGAGCATGCGCCTTCCACCATTTGCACGCCCCCTGCAAGTGCTGGAAGGAGCACCCGCAGTCCAGTTCCTGATAGTCAGATTGAAGATGTCAGTGTTGAAGTACACCAGGATGAGGAGGATATGGGTGTTGCTGGCGCTGGGGAGGAAATTGACCAGGAGGATTCTGATGGTGAGGTGGTTTGTTTAAGTCAGGCACCCGGGGAGACACCTGTTGTCCGTGGGAGGAATATGGCCGTTGACATGCCAGGTGAAAATACCCAAAAAATCAGCTCTTCGGTGTGGAGGTATTTCACCAGAAATGCGGACAACAGGTGTCAAGCCATGTGTTCCCTTTGTCAAGCTGTAATAAGTAGGGGTAAGGACGTTAACCACCTCGGAACATCCTCCCTTATACGTCACCTGCAGCGCATTCATAATAAGTCAGTGACAAGTTCAAAAACTTTGGGTGACAGCGGAAGCAGTCCACTGACCAGTAAATCCCTTCCTCTTGTAACCAAGCTCACGCAAACCACCCCACCAACTCCCTCAGTGTCAATTTCCTCCTTCCCCAGGAATGCCAATAGTCCTGCAGGCCATGTCACTGGCAATTCTGACGAGTCCTCTCCTGCCTGGGATTCCTCCGATGCATCCTTGCGTGTAACGCCTACTGCTGCTGGCGCTGCTGTTGTTGCCGCTGGGAGTCGATGGTCATCCCAGAGGGGAAGTCGTAAGCCCACTTGTACTACTTCCAGTAAGCAATTGACTGTTCAACAGTCCTTTGCGAGGAAGATGAAATATCACAGCAGTCATCCTACTGCAAAGCGGAAAACTGAGGCCTTGGCATCCTGGGTGGTGAGAAACGTGGTTCCGGTATCCATCATTACTGCAGAGCCAACTAGAGACTTGTTGGAGGTACTGTGTCCCCGGTACCAAATACCATCTAGGTTCCATTTCTCTAGGCAGGCGATACCGAAAATGTACACAGACCTCAGAAAAAGAGTCACCAGTGTCCTAAAAAATGCAGCTGTACCCAATGTCCACTTAACCACGGACATGTGGACAAGTGGAGCAGGGCAGGGTCAGGACTATATGACTGTGACAGCCCACTGGGTAGATGTATGGACTCCCGCCGCAAGAACAGCAGCGGCGGCACCAGTAGCAGCATCTCGCAAACGCCAACTCTTTCCTAGGCAGGCTACGCTTTGTATCACCGCTTTCCAGAATACGCACACAGCTGAAAACCTCTTACGGCAACTGAGGAAGATCATCGCGGAATGGCTTACCCCAATTGGACTCTCCTGTGGATTTGTGGCATCGGACAACGCCAGCAATATTGTGTGTGCATTAAATCTGGGCCAATTCCAGCACGTCCCATGTTTTGCACATACCTTGAATTTGGTGGTGCAGAATTTTTTAAAAAACGACAGGGGCGTGCAAGAGATGCTGTCGGTGGCCAGAAGAATTGCGGGACACTTTCGGCGTACAGGCACCACGTACAGAAAACTGGAGCACCACCAAAAACTACTGAACCTGCCCTGCCATCATCTGAAGCAAGAAGTGGTAACGAGGTGGAATTCAACCCTCTATATGCTTCAGAGGTTGGAGGAGCAGCAAAAGGCCATTCAAGCCTATACAATTGAGCACGATATAGTAGGTGGAATGCACCTGTCTCAAGTGCAGTGGAGAATGATTTCAACGTTGTGCAAGGTTCTGATGCCCTTTGAACTTGCCACACGTGAAGTCAGTTCAGACACTGCCAGCCTGAGTCAGGTCATTCCCCTCATCAGGCTTTTGCAGAAGAAGCTGGAGGCATTGAAGAAGGAGCTAAAAGGGAGCGATTCCGCTAGGCATGTGGGACTTGTGGATGCAGCCCTTAATTCGCTTAACAAGGATTCACGGGTGGTCAATCTGTTGAAATCAGAGCACTACATTTTGGCCACCGTGCTTGATCCTAGATTTAAAGCCTACCTTGGATCTCTCTTTCCGGCAGACACAGGTCTGCTGGGGTTGAAAGACCTGCTGGTGACAAAATTGTCAAGTCAAGCGGAACGCGACCTGTCAACATCTCCTCCTTCACATTCTCCCGCAACTGGGGGTGCGAGGAAAAGGCTCAGAATTCCGAGCCCACCCGCTGGCGGTGATGCAGGGCAGTCTGGAGCGACTGCTGATGCTGACATCTGGTCTGGACTGAAGGACCTGACAACGATTACGGACATGTCGTCTACTGTCACTGCATATGATTCTCTCAACATTGATAGAATGGTGGAGGATTATATGAGTGACCGCATCCAAGTAGGCACGTCACACAGTCCGTACTTATACTGGCAGGAAAAAGAGGCAATTTGGAGGCCCTTGCACAAACTGGCTTTATTCTACCTAAGTTGCCCTCCCACAAGTGTGTACTCCGAAAGAGTGTTTAGTGCCGCCGCTCACCTTGTCAGCAATCAGCGTACGAGGTTACATCCAGAAAATGTGGAGAAGATGATGTTCATTAAAATGAATTATAATCAATTCCTCCGCGGAGACATTGACCAGCAGCAATTGCCTCCACAAAGTACACAGGGAGCTGAGATGGTGGATTCCAGTGGGGACGAATTGATAATCTGTGAGGAGGGGGATGTACACGGTGATATATCGGAGGGTGAAGATGAGGTGGACATCTTGCCTCTGTAGAGCCAGTTTGTGCAAGGAGAGATTAATTGCTTCTTTTTTGGGGGGGGTCCAAACCAACCCGTCATATCAGTCACAGTCGTGTGGCAGACCCTGTCACTGAAATGATGGGTTGGTTAAAGTGTGCATGTCCTGTTTTGTTTATACAACATAAGGGTGGGTGGGAGGGCCCAAGGACAATTCCATCTTGCACCTCTTTTTTCTTTTCTTTTTCTTTGCATCATATGCTGATTGGGGAGGGTTTTTTGGAAGGGACATCCTGCGTGACACTGCAGTGCCACTCCTAGATGGGCCCAGTGTTTGTGTCGGCCACTAGGGTCGCTAATCTTACTCACACAGTCAGCTACCTCATTGCGCCTCTTTTTTTCTTTGCGTCATGTGCTGTTTGGGGAGGGTTTTTTGGAAGGGACATCCTGCGTGACACTGCAGTGCCACTCCTAGATGGGCCCGGTGTTTGTGTCGGCCACTAGGGTCGCTAATCTTACTCACACAGCTACCTCATTGCGCCTCTTTTTTTCTTTGCGTCATGTGCTGTTTGGGGAGGGTTTTTTGGAAGGGACATCCTGCGTGACACTGCAGTGCCACTCCTAGATGGGCCCGGTGTTTGTGTCGGCCACTAGGGTCGCTAATCTTACTCACACAGCTACCTCATTGCGCCTCTTTTTTTCTTTGCGTCATGTGCTGTTTGGGGAGGGTTTTTTGGAAGGGCCATCCTGCGTGACACTGCAGTGCCACTCCTAGATGGGCCCGGTGTTTGTGTCGGCCACTAGGGTCGCTAATCTTACTCACACAGCTACCTCATTGCGCCTCTTTTTTTCTTTGCGTCATGTGCTGTTTGGGGAGGGTTTTTTGGAAGGGACATCCTGCGTGACACTGCAGTGCCACTCCTAGATGGGCCCGGTGTTTGTGTCGGCCACTAGTGTCGCTTATCTTACTCACACAGCGACCTCGGTGCAAATTTTAGGACTAAAAATAATATTGTGAGGTGTGAGGTATTCAGAATAGACTGAAAATGAGTGTAAATTATGGTTTTTGAGGTTAATAATACTTTGGGATCAAAATGACCCCCAAATTCTATGATTTAAGCTGTTTTTTAGTGTTTTTTGAAAAAAACACCCGAATCCAAAACACACCCGAATCCGACAAAAAAAATTCGGTGAGGTTTTGCCAAAACGCGTTCGAACCCAAAACACGGCCGCGGAACCGAACCCAAAACCAAAACACAAAACCCGAAAAATTTCAGGCGCTCATCTCTAATAATAACGGACCTGGTGGACACTGTCAGCAGACTGCTAAACTAGTATGAAGAAAAAAAAAGCCACCACAGGTATACAATGTAGATGGATGGATAGTATAGTATTATATTACTTATGGACGACGAGTGCACTGACGACACAGAGGTAGGTACAGCCGTGGCCTACCGTACTGCTATATAGTATATATATATAATATACTGTATAATAATAACGGACCTGGTGGATACTGTCAGCAGACTGCTAAACTAGTATGAAGGAAAAAAAAGCCACCACAGGAGTGTTTTTCAAGCAGACAAACGTATACTGGACTGGTGGTCACTGTCAGCAAAACTGTGCACTGTACTCCTGCTATAACTGCTCCCCAGTCCCCACAATTAGGCAGTGTGAGCAGTGCACTCAGCACAGATATATCATGCAGCAGTGCAGCACACTGAGCACAGATATGGTGCAGCGTTTTTTTCAGGCAGAGAACCAACGGATTAAACTGGTGGTCACTACTATTATAATCAAAACCCTGCACTGTACTCCCTAACAGCTGCTCCCCATCCCCAATCCTCCCCACAATTATAACTAAGTCACTCTGTGTCTTTTCTACTATAACGGAGAGGACGCCAGCCACGTCCTCTCCCTATCAATCTCAATGCACGTGTGAAAATGGCGGCAACGCGCGGCTGCTTATATAGAATCCGAGTCTCGCGAGAATCCGACAGCGGGATGATGACGTTCGGGCGCGCTCGGTTTACCCGAGCCACACGGGAGAATCCGAGCATGGCTCTGACCCGTGTAAAAAGGCTGAAGTTCGGGGGTGTTCGGTTTCTGAGAAACCGAACCCGCTCATCACTAGTTATATATGTAATAATAATAATACATTATTATTAATAATATACTGTACTGTATATCCCCCTGGCTGCCCCCTCACTTTCCCCTGCATGAGCAAACTCGGCTGCAGCAGTTTACTGAAAGTTATTATAACTTACTGTCATTCAAACTGTCATCATTGATTTGAATCTGTCCCCCAGTCCTCCTCCTCTCCTCTAAGAGGAACACTGCGGACTGTGGCGTCAGTGTGGCACGGAATACAACGAGTGGAGAGAGAGGCGGGCGGGAGCGCAGCATGATATCCTCATGTCACATCGCGCAGTTAGGCGGAGTCGGGAAGAGGTTTTTGTCAGTGACGCTGCAGCCATGGAAATAAATAATGAACCCATATCAGGTGTCCAGACAGCTGGCGGCCAGACCGGGTGGAGGGCGCAGCGGGTGGTGACACAAGAATGGTGCTATAGGGATCGCCAATCACTGCAGCAGCAGGCGAGAGTGCAGGGGATGCCGGACATTAGGGGGTGCCTGTGCGCACCAGGCACCCCCCCTGCGCACGCCTATGATTGGGCATCGGCCTTAGCAGACGACGTTGATGGCATTTCATCGTCTTGGCCATGACTAGTGGCAGCAGCTTCAGCACGAAGTGGAAGTGGATCTTGATCTTTCCCTATTTTACCTTCCACATTTTTGTTCTCTATTTTTTAATGTGTGGAATTATATGCCAGTATCAATAGCAATGGCCTACTACTATATATACTGCGCACAACTGAAATGCACCACAGGTATGAATGGATAGTATACTTGACGACACAGAGGTAGGTAGAGCAGTGGCCCACTGTACCGTACTGCTATATATTATATACTGGTGGTCAGCAAACTGTGCAAAACTGAAATGCACCACAGGTATGGATGGATAGTATACTTGATGACACAGAGGTAGGAAGAGCAGTGGCCTTCTGTACCGTACTCCTAACTATTATATACTGGTGGTCAGCAAAATTATGCACTGTACTCCTACTATATACTACAATGCAGCACAGATATGGAGCGTTTTTCAGGCAGAGAACGTATAATACTGGTCTTCACTGGTCAGCAAAACTCTGCACTGTACTCCTCCTATATAATACTGCTGGTCCCCAGTCCCCACAATAAAGCAGTGTGAGCACAGATATATGCAGCACACTGAGCACAGATATGGAGCGTTTTTCAGGCAGAGAACGTATAATACTGGTGGTCACTGGTCAGCAAAACTCTGCACTGTACTCCTCCTATATAATACTGCTGGTCCCCAGTCCCCACAATAAAGCAGTGTGAGCACAGATATATGCAGCACACTGAGCACAGATATGGAGCGTTTTTCAGGCAGAGAACGTATAATACTGGTGGTCACTGGTCAGCAAAACTCTGCACTGTACTCCTCCTATATAATACTGCTGGTCCCCAGTCCCCACAATAAAGCAGTGTGAGCACAGATATATGCAGCACACTGAGCACAGATATGGAGCGTTTTTCAGGCAGAGAACGTATAACACTGGTGGTCACTGGTCAGCAAAACTCTGCACTGTACTCCTTCTATATAATAGTGATGTGCACCGGAAATTTTTCGGGTTTTGTGTTTTGGTTTTGGGTTCGGTTCCGCGGCCGTATTTTGGGCTCGAACGCGTTTTGGCAAAACCTCACCGAATTTTTTTTGTCGGATTCGGTTGTGTTTTGGATTCGGGTGTTTTTTTCAAAAAACCCTAGAAAACAGCTTAAATCATAGAATTTGGGGGGCATTTTGATCCCATAGTATTATTAACCTCAATAACCATAATTTACACTCATTTCCAGTCTATTCTGAACACATCACACCTCACAATATTATTTTTAGTCCTAAAATTTGCACCGAGGTCGCTGGATGGCTAAGCTAAGCGACCCTAGTGGCCGACACAAACACCTGGCCCATCTAGGAGTGGCACTGCAGTGTCAGGCAGGATGGCCCTTCAAAAAAATACTCCCCAAACAGCACATGACGCAAAGAAAAAAAGAGGCGCAATGAGGTAGCTGTGTGACTAAGCTAAGCGACCCTAGTGGCCGACACAAACACCTGGCCCATCTAGGAGTGGCACTGCAGTGTCAGGCAGGATGGCCCTTCAAAAAAATACTCCCCAAACAGCACATGACGCAAAGAAAAAAAGAGGCGCAATGAGGTAGCTGTGTGACTAAGCTAAGCGACCCTAGTGGCCGACACAAACACCTGGCCCATCTAGGAGTGGCACTGCAGTGTCAGGCAGGATGGCCCTTCAAAAAAATACTCCCCAAACAGCACATGACGCAAAGAAAAAAAGAGGTGCAATGAGGTAGCTGTGTGACTAAGCTAAGCGACCCTAGTGGCCGACACAAACACCTGGCCCATCTAGGAGTGGCACTGCAGTGTCAGGCAGGATGGCCCTTCAAAAAAATACTCCCCAAACAGCACATGACGCAAAGAAAAAAAGAGGCGCAATGAGGTAACTGTGTGACTAAGCTAAGCGACCCTAGTAGCCGACACAAACACCTGGCCCATCTAGGAGTGGCACTGCAGTGTCAGGCAGGATGGACCTTCAAAAAAATACTCCCCAAACAGCAAATGACGCAAAGAAAAAAAGAGGCGCAATGAGGTAGCTGTGTGACTAAGCTAAGCGACCCTAGTGGCCGACACAAACACCTGGCCCATCTAGGAGTGGCACTGCAGTGTCAGGCAGGATGGCCCTTCAAAAAAATACTCCCCAAACAGCACATGACGCAAAGAAAAAAAGAGGCGCAATGAGGTAGCTGTGTGACTAAGTTCAGCGACCCAAGTGGCCGACACAAATACCTGGCCCATCTAGGAGTGGCACTGCAGTGTCACGCAGGATGGCCCTTCAAAAAAATACTCCCCAAACAGCACATGACGCAAAGAAAAATGAAAGAAAAAAGAGGTGCAAGATGGAATTGTCCTTGGGCCCTCCCACCCACCCTTATGTTGTAAAAACAGGACATGCACACTTTAACGAACCCATCATTTCAGCGACTGGGTCTGCCACACGACTGTGACTGAAATGACTGGTTGGTTTGGGCCCCCACCAAAAAAGAAGCAATCAATCTCTCCTTGCACAAACTGGCTCTACAAAGGCAAGATGTCCACCTCATCATCATCGTCCGATTCATCACCCCTTTCACTGTGTACAGCCCCCTCCTCACAGATTATTAATTCGTCCCCACTGGAATCCACCATCTCAGGTCCCCGTGTACTTTCTGGAGGCAATTGCTGCTGGTGAATGTCTCCATGGAGGAATTGATTATAATTCATTTTAATGAACATCATCTTCTCCACATTTTCTGGAAGTAACCTGGTACGCCGATTGCTGACAAGGTGAGCGGTGGCACTAAACACTCTTTCGGAGTACACACTGGAGGGAGGGCAACTTAGGTAGAATAAAGCCAGTTTGTGCAAGGGCCTCCAAATTGCCTCTTTTTCCTGCCAGTATACGTACGGACTGTCTGACGTGCCTACTTGGATGCGGTCACTCATATAATCCTCCACCATTCTTTCAATGGTGACAGAATCATATGCAGTGACAGTAGACGACATGTCAGTAATCGTTGGCAGGTCCTTCAGTCCGGACCAGATGTCAGCACTCGCTCCAGACTGCCCTGCATCACCGCCAGCGGGTGGGCTCGGAATTCGTAGCCTTTTCCTCGCACCCCCAGTTGCGGGAGAATGTGAAGGAGGAGATGTTGACGGGTCGCGTTCCGCTTGACTTGACAATTTTCTCACCAGCAGGTCTTTGAACCCCTGCAGACTTGTGTCTGCCGGAAAGAGAGATCCAAATTAGGTTTTAAATCTAGGATCGAGCACGGTGGCCAAAATGTAGTGCTCTGATTTCAACAGATTGACCACACGTGAATCCTGGTTAAGCGAATGAAGGGCTCCATCCACAAGTCCCACATGCCTAGCGGAATCGCTCTGTTTTAGCTCCTCCTTCAATGCCTCCAGCTTCTTCTGCAAAAGCCTGATGAGGGGAATGACCTGACTCAGGCTGGCAGTGTCTGAACTGACTTCACGTGTGGCAAGTTCAAAAGGTTGCAGAACCTTGCACAACGTTGAAATCATTCTCCACTGCGCTTGAGACAAGTGCATTCCACCTCCTTTGCCTATATCGTGGGCAGATGTATAGGGTTGAATGGTCTTTTGCTGCTCCTCCATCCTCTGAAGCATAAAGAGGGTTGAATTCCACCTCGTTACCACCTCTTGCTTCAGATTATGGCAGGGCAGGTTCAGGTGTTTTTGCTGGTGCTCCAGTCTTCTGTACGCGGTGCCTGTACGCCGAAAGTGGCCCGCAATTCTTCTGGCCACCGACAGCATCTCTTGCACGCCCCTGTCGTTTTTTAAATAATTCTGCACCACCAAATTCAAGGTATGTGCAAAACATGGGACGTGCTGGAATTTGCCCAGATGTAATGCACGCACAATATTGCTGGCGTTGTCCGATGCCGCAAATCCCCAGGAGAGTCCAATTGGGGTAAGCCATTCTGCGATGATCTTCCTCAGTTGCCGTAAGAGGTTTTCAGCTGTGTGCGTATTCTGGAAAGCGGTGATACAAAGCGTAGCCTGCCTAGGAACGAGTTGGCGTTTGCGAGATGCTGCTACTGGTGCCGCCGCTGCTGTTCTTGC
This sequence comes from Pseudophryne corroboree, assembly GCF_028390025.1. Lineage (NCBI taxonomy): Eukaryota > Metazoa > Chordata > Amphibia > Anura > Myobatrachidae > Pseudophryne > Pseudophryne corroboree. The sequence continues at coordinate 592,182,452 of NC_086448.1, read as the reverse complement.
AGCGGGAGGCAATACATCTACCCAGTGGGCTGTCACAGTCATGTAGTCCTGAGTCTGCCCTGCTCCACTTGTCCACATGTCCGTGGTTAAGTGGACATTGGGTACAACTGCATTTTTTAGGACACTGGTGAGTCTTTTTCTGACGTCCGTGTACATTCTCGGTATCGCCTGCCTAGAGAAGTGGAACCTAGATGGTATTTGGTAACGGGGGCACACTACCTCAAGCAATTGTCTAGTTCCCCGTGAACTAACGGCGGATACTGGACGCACGTCTAACACCAACATAGTTGTCAAGGCCTCAGTTATCCGCTTTGCAACAGGATGACTGCTGTGATATTTAATCTTCCTCGCAAAGGACTGTTGGACAGTCAATTGCTTACTGGAAGTAGTACAAGTGGTCTTCCGACTTCCCCTCTGGGATGCCGATCGACTCCCAGCAGCAACAACAGCAGCGCCAGCAGCAGTAGGCGTTACACTCAAGGATGCATCGGAGGAATCCCAGGCAGGAGAGGACTCGTCAGACTTGCCAGTGAAATGGCCTGCAGGACTATTGGCTTTCCTGGGTAAGGAGGAAATTGACACTGAGGGAGTTGGTGGTGTGGTTTGCGCGAGCTTGGTTACAAGAGGAAGGGATTTACTGGTCAGTGGACTGCTTCCGCTGTCGCCCAAAGTTTTTGAACTTGTCACTGACTTATTATGAATGCGCTGCAGGTGACATATAAGGGAGGATGTTCCGAGGTGGTTAACGTCCTTACCCCTACTTATTACAGCTTGACAAAGGCAACACACGGCTTGACACCAGTTGTCCGCATTTCTGTTGAAATAATTCCACACTAAAGAGCTGATTTTTTTTGTATTTTGACCAGGCATGTCAATGGCCATATTCCTCCCACGGACAACAGGTGTCTCCCCGGGTGCCTGACTTAAACAACCCACCTCACCATCAGAATCCTCCTTGTCAATTTCCTCCCCAGCGCCAGCAACACCCATATCCTCATCCTGGTGTACTTCAACACTGACATCTTCAATTTGACTATCAGGAACTGGACTGCGGGTGCTCCTTCCAGCACTTGCAGAGGGCGTGCAAATGGTGGAAGGCGCAAGCTCTTCCCGTCCAGTGTTGGGAAGGTCAGGCATCGCAACCGACACAATTGGACTCTCCTTTGGGATTTGTGATTTCGAAGAACGCACAGTTCTTTGCTGTGCTTTTGCCAGCTTAAGTCTTTTCTTTTTTCTAGCGAGAGGATGAGTGCTTCCATCCTCATGTGAAGCTGAACCACTAGCCATGAACATAGGCCAGGGTCTCAGCCGTTCCTTGCCACTCCGTGTCGTAAATGGCATATTGGAAAGTTTACGCTTCTCCTCAGACGCTTTTAATTTTGATTTTTGGGTCATTTTACTGATCTTTTGTGTTTTGGATTTTACATGCTCTGTACTATGACATTGGGCATAGGCCTTGGCAGACGACGTTGATGGCATTTCATCGTCTCGGCCATGACTAGTGGCAGCAGCTTCAGCACGAGGTGGAAGTGGATCTTGATCTTTCGCTATTTTTTTAACCTCCACATTTTTGTTCTCCATATTTTAATGCGCACAACTAAAAGCCACCACAAGTATATGTAGATGGATGGATACTATAGTATTATATTACTTATGGACGACGAGTGCACTGACGACACAGAGGTAGGTACAGCCGTGGCCTACCGTACTGCTATATATATATAATATACTGTATAATAATAATAACGGACCTGGTGGACACTGTCAGCAGACTGCTAAACTAGTATGAAGAAAAAAAAAGCCACCACAGGTATACAATGTAGATGGATGGATAGTATAGTATTATATAACTTATGGAAGACGAGTGCACTGACGACACAGAGGTAGGTACAGCCGTGGCCTACCGTACTGCTATACATATATAATATACTGTATAATAATAATAACAGACCTGGTGGACACTGTCAGCAGACTGCTAAACTAGTATGAAGAAAAAAAAATCCATCTCAGGTATACAATGTAGATGGATGGATAGTATAGTATTATATTACTTATGGACGACGAGTGCACTGACGACACAGAGGTAGGTACAGCCGTGGCCTACCGTACTGCTTATTAATATAATATACTGTATAATAATAATAACGGACCTGGTGGACACTGTCAGCAGACTGCTAAACTAGTATGAAGAAAAAAAAAGCCACCACAGGTATACAATGTAGATGGATGGATAGTATAGTATTATATTACTTATGGACGACGAGTGCACTGACGACACAGAGGTAGGTACAGCCGTGGCCTACTGTACTGCTTTATATATATATATATATATATATATATAATATACTGTATAATAATAACGGACCTGGTGGACACTGTCAGCAGACTGCTAAACTAGTATGAAGAAAAAAAAAGCCACCACAGGTATACAATGTAGATGGATGGATAGTATAGTATTATATTACTTATGGACGACGAGTGCACTGACGACACAGAGGTAGGTAAAGCCGTGGCCTACCGTACTGCTTTATATATATATATATAATATACTTAATAATAATTACGGACCTGGTGGACACTGTCAGCAGACTGCTAAACTAGTATGAAGAAAAAAAAAGCCACCACAGGTATACAATGTAGATGGATGGATAGTATAGTATTATATTACTTATGGACGACGAGTGCACTGACGACACAGAGGTAGGTACAGCCGTGGCCTACCGTACTGCTATATATATATAATATACTGTATAATAATAATAACGGACCTGGTGGACACTGTCAGCAGACTGCTAAACTAGTATGAAGAAAAAAAAAGCCACCACAGGTATACAATGTAGATGGATGGATAGTATAGTATTATATTACTTATGGACGACGAGTGCACTGACGACACAGAGGTAGGTACAGCCGTGGCCTACCGTACTGCTATATACTTAATAATAATAACGGACCTGGTGGACACTGTCAGCAGACTGCTAAACTAGTATGAAGGAGAAAAAAAAGCCACCACAGGTATACAATGTAGATGGATGGATAGTATAGTATTATATTACTTAAGGACGACGAGTGCACTGACGACACAGAGGTAGGTACAGCCGTGGCCTACCGTACTGCTTATATATATAATATACTGTATAATAATAATAACGGACCTGGTGGACACTGTCAGCAGACTGCTAAACTAGTATGAAGAAAAAAAAAGCCACCACAGGTATACAATGTAGATGGATGGATAGTATAGTATTATATTACTTATGGACGATGAGTGCACTGACGACACAGAGGTAGGTACAGCCGTGGCCTACCGTACTGCTATATATATATAATATACTGTATAATAATAATAACGGACCTGGTGGACACTGTCAGCAGACTGCTAAACTAGTATGAAGAAAAAAAAAGCCACCACAGGTATACAATGTAGATGGATGGATAGTATAGTATTATATTACTTATGGACGACGAGTGCACTGATGACACAGAGGTAGGTACAGCCGTGGCCTACCGTACTGCTATATATATATATATATATATATATATATATATATATATAATATACTGTATAATAATATCGGACCTGGTGGACACTGTCAGCAGACTGCTAAACTAGTATGAAGAGAAAAAAAGCCACCACAGGTATACAATGTAGATGGATGGATAGTATAGTATTATATTACTTATGGACGACGAGTGCACTGACGACACAGAGGTAGGTAAAGCCGTGGCCTACCGTATTGCTATATATATATATATATATATATATATAATATACTTAATAATAATAACGGACCTGGTGGACACTGTCAGCAGACTGCTAAACTAGTATGAAGAAAAAAAAAGCCACCACAGGTATACAATGTAGATGGATGGATAGTATAGTATTATATTACTTATGGACGACGAGTGCACTGACGACACAGAGGTAGGTACAGCCGTGGCCTACCGTACTGCTTATATATATAATATACTGTATAATAATATTAACGGACCTGGTGGACACTGTCAGCAGACTGCTAAACTAGTATGAAGGAAAAAAAAGCCACCACAGGTATACAATGTAGATGGATGGATAGTATAGTATTATATTACTTATGGACGACGAGTGCACTGACGACACAGAGGTAGGTACAGCCGTGGCCTATCGTACTGCTATATATATATATAATATACTGTATAATAACAATAACGGACCTTGTGGACACTGTCAGCAGACTGCTAAACTAGTATGAAGAAAAAAAAAGCCACCACAGGTATACAATGTAGATGGATGGATAGTATAGTATTATATTACTTATGGACGACGAGTGCACTGACGACACAGAGGTAGGTACAGCCGTGGCCTACCGTACTGCTATATATATATAATATACTGTATAATAATAATAACGGACCTGGTGGACACTGTCAGCAGACTGCTAAACTAGTATGAAGAAAAAAAAAGCCACCACAGGTATACAATGTAGATGGATGGATAGTATAGTATTATATTACTTATGGACGTCGAGTGCACTGATGACACAGAGGTAGGTACAGCCGTGGCCTACCGTACTGCTATATATATATATATATATATATATATAATATACTGTATAATAATAACGGACCTGGTGGACACTGTCAGCAGACTGCTAAACTAGTATGAAGAGAAAAAAAGCCACCACAGGTATACAATGTAGATGGATGGATAGTATAGTATTATATTACTTATGGACGACGAGTGCACTGACGACACAGAGGTAGGTACAGCCGTGGCCTACCGTACTGCTATATATATATATATATATATATATAATATACTTAATAATAATAACGGACCTGGTGGACACTGTCAGCAGGCTGCTAAACTAGTATGAAGAAAAAAAAAGCCACCACAGGTATACAATGTAGATGGATGGATAGTATAGTATTATATTACTTATGGACGACGAGTGCACTGACGACACAGAGGTAGGTACAGCCGTGGCCTACCGTACTGCTTATATATATATAATATACTGTATAATAATAATAACGGACCTGGTGGACACTGTCAGCAGACTGCTAAACTAGTATGAAGAAAAAAAAAGCCACCACAGGTGTTATGAGCCACGGCTGTGGCTCATTCCTGTTTTGCAGTTTTGTTCTGTATTTCATGTTATACTTCCGTTTATGTTCCCCGTGGGTGTCATGGGGTGCTCGGAGCTCACCCTTAAGGAGGGGATACTGTTATGAACCACAGGTAGTGGTTCATTCCTATTTTATGTTTATTAAGTTGTTTTGCATGCCAGGATTTCCCATTGCTCTGTTTTGGATTACTCTTGTCTGCTGCCGCTGGTGAGTCTGTGCAATTGCAGCTTGTTCCCATGTATTCAGCCTCATCTGGCTGCTGATTGCATCTTGTCAGCTTAGTCGTGCAGCAGGCCAGCTGCAAGAGATAATTAATTAGGCCTCTCTGATATATGCTGGCTCACTGCAGTTAGCAGATGCTGATGATATTCCTTGGTTTGCAGTCTGCTTTAAGTTTGAGCTGGTTCTTGTCAGTCCCTGTGTGGATTCCTGTGTCAGTCCCTGTGTGGATTCCTGTGTCAGTCCCTGTGTCTGATCCCGTGTCCTACCCTGAGTTCCAGTGGATTCTGCCTGTCCTCCAGTTCTGAAAGTCGGTGTCGGCAGCTTCCTGTTTGCCTATGTCAGTTGCAGAAAGTATCCAGTCCTGCTCAAGCCGGTTGTTCCTGTCCTCAGTGGTCCTGTACTCAGAGATTTGTCATCTTTTCCTGGAGTCTGACTGAGCACCTTTAACATCCTGTGGTGTTCGTGAGTCACGGCGCAGCCGTGTGTTGCGGCTTGTCCGCTTACTGTTTATTATTTAGTATATTTGTGTCCTGGAGCTTTTGCGGAGGATTCCGCTCTCCCTGATCCACTCTGGTATCCAGCGGTGCTGGATAGGAGTAACGGATCAGTGGATCTTTGGTTGTCCTTTTCCCTGGCGGCTAGTCCGCACATACCTTTTGATTTAGTTAGTTAGCTTGTAACCCCTGGCCTGGTTGCTTAGTCAGAGGGCCCCTTGTTATCACCCTGTCTCGGATTTCCCTTTGTCTCCCATTAAGACCTGAGGGGGCATCGGGGTTGGGCAGACATAATCCGCCCTTCGAACGCGGCTGCCATGGGCTCAAGCAACCATAGTCTCGCAGGGGATTTCTGATAACACGGGCGAGACAACGGAGTTAGGGCGCCAGGGGTTACTAGGCTTTCCTGCTCCCACAACCAGCATATCTTCCCAGTACTCTGACCTCAGCCATACGATCTCCTCTGGTCAGAAGTACTGGAATCATAACATTATCATCAGCCATACCACAAAAAAGAAATAAAACTTTTTTTTTCTTTTTTGGCCCAGTCCAGTGTCTAGTCTAGAATCCAGTCCTGTCTAGAATTCAGTGTGCTGTATCCAGTCCGGTGTTTAGAATCCAATCCAGTCCGGTGTTTAGAATCCAATCCAGTCCGGTGTTTAGAATCCAGTCCGGTGTTTAGAATCCAGTCCGGTGTTTAGAATCCAGTCCGGTGTTTAGAATCCAGTCCGGTGTTTAGAATCCAGTCCGGTGTTTAGAATCCAGTCCGGTGTCTAGAATCCAGTCCGGTGTTTAAAAAAAAAAAAAAAAAAGTCTTGTTTTGTTTAGCAAAATTTAGTCTTGCCTTGCCTTGCCTTGCCTTGCCTTGCCTTGCCTTGTCTTGCCTTGCCTTGTCTTGCCTTGTCTTGCCTTGCCTTGCCTTGTCTTGCCTTGTCTTGTCTTGTCTAGTTTTAAATCCTCCTATGTCTACTATGCAAGCCCTGCAGGCATCTCTCGCAGCCCTGAACTCTGTATTCAGTGCTTTGAGACCAGAGCGACTAGAAGTTTTGCAGCAATCCCTAAAGCAACTGCAAAACCTTCTGACTAAAATCTTGCTTATTTTGCCAGAAGTCGTTGAGAGTACATCTATCTCTAAAGAGACTCTTGTTCACAGTATGGTGACAAGAGAATCCTCTGGTTTAATTGAAGAGAAAAAGTTTAAAAGTTTTCTGCGGCCCAGGCTCTCAGAAGAGGAGCGTCTGCGTCGCAGAAACTTAAACTTATGCCTATATTGTGGGGGTTTAGGCCATTATCTGCAGACCTGTGAGTTGCGCAAGCCAAAGTGTGGTGACGAGTCTTGCCCTCTGGCCAAGTTGAGTCATGATACAAGACCTACTCCTGTCTCTACTGTGGCAGAGGTACTTGTCACACAACCCACACAAAAAAGCTCTCTGTCCTATAATTGGGGTCCTTGGGCAAGGGAGCCCCATTATAGATTCAGGAATCAAAAGAGAATGTTTCTCTCCTCTCTTGAGGTTCCTGTGGAACCGGAGTTGCAAGTCCCTGGAGTGGTGCCCGTAGCCCAGGGTCCTGGAGTGGTGCCCGTAGCCCAGGGTCCTGGAGTGGTGCCCGTAGCCCAGGGTCCTGGAGTGGTGCCCGTAGCCCAGGGTCCTGGAGTGGTGCCCGATGCCCAGAGTGCTGGAGCGGTGCCCGATGCCCAGAGTGCTGGAGCGGTGCCCGATGCCCAGAGTGCTGGAGCGGTGCCCGATGCCCAGAGTGCTGGAGCGGTGCCCGATGCCCAGAGTGCTGGAGCGGTACCCGATGCCCAGAGTGCTGGAGCGGTACCCGATGCCCAGAGTGCTGGAGCGGTACCCGATGCCCAAGCTTATAGAGGGACACCAAATATTGTAGCTCAGGTTTCCATACCAGAAGGGGTCTCAGAAGCTGTTACCCCAGGTAGGGACTTGGGGAGCGCAACCTCAGAAAGGGTATCTAAAACCATAGTTCTTGAAGGGAACTCGAGAAGCAAAACCCCAGAAGGGATCTTTGAAGTAATATCCCCAAGTGGGGTCTCGAGAGACGCAGCCCCAAAGAAGGGTCTAGAAGTCGCTTCCCCAGGAAAGAACTTAAGAAGCATAGCATTAGTGGAGGATCTGAACGTTATTGCTTCAGCAAAAGTCCCGGAAGTCATAGTCCCGGGAGAACTTTCGATTATTATCGACTCAGAGAGGGAGGCCGATGGCCCGATCCCAGTCAGGGAGGCCAACGACCCGGTCCCAGTAAAAGAATCCGAGGTGCTGGCCCCAGCGGGGTTCCCGGAGGCCACTGCCCCATCGGGGTTCCCGGAGGCCACTGCCCCATCGGGGTTCCCGGAGGCCACTGCCCCATCGGGGTTCCCGGAGGCCACTGCCCCAGCGGGGTTCCCGGAGGCCACTGCCCCAGGTGGGGTTCCCGAAAGTCACTACCCCAGGTGGGGTTCAGAAAGTCACTGCCCCGTGTGGGGTTCAGAAAGTCACTGCCCCGTGTGGGGTTCAGAAAGTCACTGCCCCGTGTGGGGTTCAGAAAGTCACTGCCCCGGGTGGGGTTCAGAAAGTCACTGCCCCGGGTGGGGTTCAGAGAGTCTCAGCCTCAAGTAAGGGCAATAGTGACCAGGTCCTAGCAAAGCACTTCAGTCAGTCAGATGGGAAGGAAACAGATCCTGACTCTGATATCTCAACATCCATAATCTTTGATGGGGACTTAGCCCAATTTCTGGCGCTTTACAAACACTATTACATTATCATGTTGTCTAGACCATTTCTGGGCATCACTCCAGAGAACATTGTGCTCTATCTTATTTATTCTTTTAAAGGAGAGCCTTTTGAGTGGGCGACCAGCCTAATGAAAGCTGAAGATCCCATTCTTCAGGATCCCCCAGCATTCAGTGATGCAATTATTAAAAGATATGGTTCCAAAGAAATTGGTTCAGGTTCCTCTAAGTCACCCGTCTTGTCTGCTGAGAGTCCACAAAATACTGTAAACTCGGCACAGGAGTCTCAGCCCGTTGTTGTGACTGCAGGATGTGCTTTTCTGACTACTTCTTCTAATAATAGTACTTTACCAGAAAGTTCAGCTCCCAAGGGTAAGAGACCTGTCTCTGATTTGAACGCAGCCTTGCTGGGTGGTACCATCAGTTCAGACAATGTTTGGGGAATTACCTTGGTCAGACCTAAAGAGCTTTGTAAAAAGAAGAAGAAGAAAAAGAAATAATTTTTTGACTCTTGCCTTGATAAAAAAAAAAAAAAAAAGATTTTTTTTTCCCCTTGTCTTGTGTCCAGTGGCCACCATCAAGGGGAGGGCACTGTTACAAGCTGTGGTTGCAGCTTGTTTCTGTTTTCGTGTCTGTTAGACCAATGTGTCAGGTTTTTTTTTGTATCCCTTGTTCTGGATAGTCTGAATTTTGGGGTCTTTTGACCCCTCCTCAAGGGGGGGGTACTGTTATGAGCCACGGCTGTGGCTCATTCCTGTTTTGCAGTTTTGTTCTGTATTTCATGTTATACTTCCGTTTATGTTCCCCGTGGGTGTCATGGGGTGCTCGGAGCTCACCCTTAAGGAGGGGATACTGTTATGAACCACAGGTAGTGGTTCATTCCTATTTTATGTTTATTTAGTTGTTTTGCATGCCAGGATTTCCCATTGCTCTGTTTTGGATTACTCTTGTCTGCTGCCGCTGGTGAGTCTGTGCAATTGCAGCTTGTTCCCATGTATTCAGCCTCATCTGGCTGCTGATTGCATCTTGTCAGCTTAGTCGTGCAGCAGGCCAGCTGCAAGAGATAATTAATTAGGCCTCTCTGATATATGCTGGCTCACTGCAGTTAGCAGATGCTGATGATATTCCTTGGTTTGCAGTCTGCTTTAAGTTTGAGCTGGTTCTTGTCAGTCCCTGTGTGGATTCCTGTGTCAGTCCCTGTGTGGATTCCTGTGTCAGTCCCTGTGTCTGATCCCGTGTCCTACCCTGAGTTCCAGTGGATTCTGCCTGTCCTCCAGTTCTGAAAGTCGGTGTCGGCAGCTTCCTGTTTGCCTATGTCAGTTGCAGAAAGTATCCAGTCCTGCTCAAGCCGGTTGTTCCTGTCCTCAGTGGTCCTGTACTCAGAGATTTGTCATCTTTTCCTGGAGTCTGACTGAGCACCTTTAACATCCCGTGGTGTTCGTGAGTCACGGCGCAGCCGTGTGTTGCGGCTTGTCCGCTTACTGTTTATTATTTAGTATATTTGTGTCCTGGAGCTTTTGCGGAGGATTCCGCTCTCCCTGATCCACTCTGGTATCCAGCGGTGCTGGATAGGAGTAACGGATCAGTGGATCTTTGGTTGTCCTTTTCCCTGGCGGCTAGTCCGCACATACCTTTTGATTTAGTTAGTTAGCTTGTAACCCCTGGCCTGGTTGCTTAGTCAGAGGGCCCCTTGTTATCACCCTGTCTCGGATTTCCCTTTGTCTCCCATTAAGACCTGAGGGGGCATCGGGGTTGGGCAGACATAATCCGCCCTTCGAACGCGGCTGCCATGGGCTCAAGCAACCATAGTCTCGCAGGGGATTTCTGATAACACGGGCGAGACAACGGAGTTAGGGCGCCAGGGGTTACTAGGCTTTCCTGCTCCCACAACCAGCATATCTTCCCAGTACTCTGACCTCAGCCATACGATCTCCTCTGGTCAGAAGTACTGGAATCATAACAACAGGTATACAATGTAGATGGATGGATAGTATAGTATTATATTACTTATGGACGACGAGTGCACTGACGACACAGAGGTAGGTACAGCCGTGGCCTACCGTACTGCTATATATATATATATATATATATATATATTATACTGTATAATAATAACGGACCTGGTGGACACTGTCAGCAGACTGCTAAACTAGTATGAAGGAAAAAAAAGCCACCACAGGTATACAATGTAGATGGATGGATAGTATAGTATTTTACTTATGGACGACGAGTGCACTGACGACACAGAGGTAGGTACAGCCGTGGCCTACCGTACTGCTATATATATATAATATACTGTATAATAATAATAACGGACCTGGTGGACACTGTCAGCAGACTGCTAAACTAGTATGAAGGAAAAAAAAGCCACCACAGGTATACAATGTAGATGGATGGATAGTATAGTATTATATTACTTATGGACGACGAGTGCACTGACGACACAGAGGTAGGTACAGCCGTGGCCTACCGTACTGCTATATATATATATATATATATATATATATATAATAAACTTAATAATAATAACGGACCTGGTGGACACTGTCAGCAGACTGCTAAACTAGTATGAAGAAAAAAAAAGCCACCACAGGTATACAATGTAGATGGATGGATAGTATAGTATTATATTACTTATGGACGACGAGTGCACTGACGACACAGAGGTAGGTACAGCCGTGGCCTACCGTACTGCATATATATATAATATACTGTATAATAATAATAACAGACCTGGTGGACACTGTCAGCAGACTGCTAAACTAGTATGAAGAAAAAAAAGCCACCACAGGTATACAATGTAGATGGATGGATAGTATAGTATTATATTACTTATGGACGACGAGTGCACTGACGACACAGAGGTAGGTACAGCCGTGGCTTACCGTACTGCTATATATATATATAATATACTGTATAATAATAATAACGGACCTGGTGGACACTGTCAGCAGACTGCTAAACTAGTATGAAGAGAAAAAAAGCCACCACAGGTATACAATGTAGATGGATGGATAGTATAGTATTATATTACTTATGGACGACGAGTGCACTGACGACACAGAGGTAGGTACAGCCGTGGCCTACCGTACTGCTATATATATATATAATATACTGTATAATAATAATAACGGACCTGGTGGACACTGTCAGCAGACTGCTAAACTAGTATGAAGAGAAAAAAAGCCACCACAGGTATACAATGTAGATGGATGGATAGTATAGTATTATATTACTTATGGACGACGAGTGCACTGACGACACAGAGGTAGGTACAGCCGTGGCTTACCGTACTGCTATATATATATATATAATATACTGTATAATAATAATAACGGACCTGGTGGACACTGTCAGCAGACTGCTAAACTAGTATGAAGAGAAAAAAAGCCACCACAGGTATACAATGTAGATGGATGGATAGTATAGTATTAAATTACTTATGGACGACGAGTGCACTGACGACACAGAGGTAGGTACAGCCGTGGCCTACCGTACTGCTATATATATATATAATATACTGTATAATAATAACGGACCTTGTGGACACTGTCAGCAGACTGCTAAACTAGTATGAAGAAAAAAAAGCCACCACAGGTATACAATGTAGATGGATGGATAGTATAGTATTATATTACTTATGGACGACGAGTGCACTGACGACACACAGGTAGGTAAAGCCGTGGCCTACCGTATTGCTATATATATATATATATATATATATATATATATAATATACTTAATAATAATGACGGACCTGGTGGACACTGTCAGCAGACTGCTAAACTAGTATGAAGAAAAAAAAAGCCACCACAGGTATGCAATGTAGATGGATGGATAGTATAGTATTATATTACTTATGGACGACGAGTGCACTGACGACACAGAGGTAGGTACAGCCGTGGCCTACCATACTGCATATATATATAATATACTGTATAATAATAATAACGGACCTGGTGGACACTGTCAGCAGACTGCTAAACTAGTATGAAGAAAAAAAAAGCCACCACAGGTATACAATGTAGATGGATGGATAGTATAGTATTATATTACTTATGGACGACGAGTGCACTGACGACACAGAGGTAGGTACAGCCGTGGCCTACCGTACTGCTATATATATATATATATATATATAATATACTTAATAATAATAACGGACCTGGTGGACACTGTCAGCAGACTGCTAAACTAGTATGAAGAAAAAAAAAGCCACCACGGGTATACAATGTAGATGGATAGTATAGTATTATATTACTTATGGACGACGAGTGCACTGACGACACAGAGGTAGGTACAGCCGTGGCCTACCGTACTGCTTATATATATAATATACTGTATAATAATAATAACGGACCTGGTGGACACTGTCAGCAGACTGCTAAACTAGTATGAAGAAAAAAAAAGCCACCACTGGTATACAATGTAGATGGATGGATACTATAGTATTATATTACTTATGGACGACGAGTGCACTGACGACACAGAGGTAGGTACAGCCGTGGCCTACCGTACTGCTATATATATATATATATATATATATATATATATATAAAATATACTGTATAATAATAACGGACCTGGTGGACACTGTCAGCAGACTGCTAAACTAGTATGAAGGAAAAAAAGCCACCACAGGTCTACAATGTAGATGGATGGATAGTATAGTATTATATTACTTATGGACGACGAGTGCACTGACGACACAGAGGTAGGTACAGCCGTGGCCTACCATACTGCATATATATATAATATACTGTATAATAATAATAACGGACCTGGTGGACACTGTCAGCAGACTGCTAAACTAGTATGAAGAAAAAAAAAGCCACCACAGGTATACAATGTAGATGGATGGATAGTATAGTATTATATTACTTATGGACGACGAGTGCACTGACGACACAGAGGTAGGTACAGCCGTGGCCTACCGTACTGCTATATATATATATATATATATAATATACTTAATAATAATAACGGACCTGGTGGACACTGTCAGCAGACTGCTAAACTAGTATGAAGAAAAAAAAAGCCACCACGGGTATACAATGTAGATGGATAGTATAGTATTATATTACTTATGGACGACGAGTGCACTGACGACACAGAGGTAGGTACAGCCGTGGCCTACCGTACTGCTTATATATATAATATACTGTATAATAATAATAAATGACCTGGTGGACACTGTCAGCAGACTGCTAAACTAGTATGAAGAAAAAAAAAGCCACCACAGGTATACAATGTAGATGGATGGATAGTATAGTATTATATTACTTATGGACGACGAGTGCACTGACGACACAGAGGTAGGTACAGCCGTGGCCTACCGTACTGCTATATATATATATATATATATATATAATAAACTTAATAATAATAACGGACCTGGTGGACACTGTCAGCAGACTGCTAAACTAGTATGAAGAAAAAAAAAGCCACCACAGGTATACAATGTAGATGGATGGATAGTATAGTATTATATTACTTATGGACGACGAGTGCACTGACGACACAGAGGTAGGTACAGCCGTGGCCTACCGTACTGCATATATATATAATATACTGTATAATAATAATAACAGACCTGGTGGACACTGTCAGCAGACTGCTAAACTAGTATGAAGAAAAAAAAGCCACCACAGGTATACAATGTAGATGGATGGATAGTATAGTATTATATTACTTATGGACGACGAGTGCACTGACGACACAGAGGTAGGTACAGCCGTGGCTTACCGTACTGCTATATATATATATAATATACTGTATAATAATAATAACGGACCTGGTGGACACTGTCAGCAGACTGCTAAACTAGTATGAAGAGAAAAAAAGCCACCACAGGTATACAATGTAGATGGATGGATAGTATAGTATTATATTACTTATGGACGACGAGTGCACTGACGACACAGAGGTAGGTACAGCCGTGGCCTACCGTACTGCTATATATATATATAATATACTGTATAATAATAATAACGGACCTGGTGGACACTGTCAGCAGACTGCTAAACTAGTATGAAGAGAAAAAAAGCCACCACAGGTATACAATGTAGATGGATGGATAGTATAGTATTATATTACTTATGGACGACGAGTGCACTGACGACACAGAGGTAGGTACAGCCGTGGCTTACCGTACTGCTATATATATATATATAATATACTGTATAATAATAATAACGGACCTGGTGGACACTGTCAGCAGACTGCTAAACTAGTATGAAGAGAAAAAAAGCCACCACAGGTATACAATGTAGATGGATGGATAGTGTAGTATTAAATTACTTATGGACGACGAGTGCACTGACGACACAGAGGTAGGTACAGCCGTGGCCTACCGTACTGCTATATATATATATAATATACTGTATAATAATAACGGACCTTGTGGACACTGTCAGCAGACTGCTAAACTAGTATGAAGAAAAAAAAGCCACCACAGGTATACAATGTAGATGGATGGATAGTATAGTATTATATTACTTATGGACGACGAGTGCACTGACGACACACAGGTAGGTAAAGCCGTGGCCTACCGTATTGCTATATATATATATATATATATATAATATACTTAATAATAATGACGGACCTGGTGGACACTGTCAGCAGACTGCTAAACTAGTATGAAGAAAAAAAAAGCCACCACAGGTATGCAATGTAGATGGATGGATAGTATAGTATTATATTACTTATGGACGACGAGTGCACTGACGACACAGAGGTAGGTACAGCCGTGGCCTACCATACTGCATATATATATAATATACTGTATAATAATAATAACGGACCTGGTGGACACTGTCAGCAGACTGCTAAACTAGTATGAAGAAAAAAAAAGCCACCACAGGTATACAATGTAGATGGATGGATAGTATAGTATTATATTACTTATGGACGACGAGTGCACTGACGACACAGAGGTAGGTACAGCCGTGGCCTACCGTACTGCTATATATATATATATATATATAATATACTTAATAATAATAACGGACCTGGTGGACACTGTCAGCAGACTGCTAAACTAGTATGAAGAAAAAAAAAGCCACCACGGGTATACAATGTAGATGGATAGTATAGTATTATATTACTTATGGACGACGAGTGCACTGACGACACAGAGGTAGGTACAGCCGTGGCCTACCGTACTGCTTATATATATAATATACTGTATAATAATAATAACGGACCTGGTGGACACTGTCAGCAGACTGCTAAACTAGTATGAAGAAAAAAAAAGCCACCACTGGTATACAATGTAGATGGATGGATACTATAGTATTATATTACTTATGGACGACGAGTGCACTGACGACACAGAGGTAGGTACAGCCGTGGCCTACCGTACTGCTATATATATATATATATATATATATATATATATATATATATATAATATACTGTATAATAATAACGGACCTGGTGGACACTGTCAGCAGACTGCTAAACTAGTATGAAGGAAAAAAAGCCACCACAGGTCTACAATGTAGATGGATGGATAGTATAGTATTATATTACTTATGGACGACGAGTGCACTGACGACACAGAGGTAGGTACAGCCGTGGCCTACCGTACTGCTATATATATATAATATACTGTATAATAATAATAACGGACCTGGTGGACACTGTCAGCAGACTGCTAAACTAGTATGAAGAAAAAAAAAGCCACCACAGGTATACAATGTAGATGGATGGATAGTATAGTATTATATTACTTATGGACGACGAGTGCACTGACGACACAGAGGTAGGTACAGCCGTGGCCTACCGTACTGCTATATATATATATATATATAATATACTGTATAATAATAACGGACCTTGTGGACACTGTCAGCAGACTGCTAAACTAGTATGAAGAAAAAAAAGCCACCACAGGTATACAATGTAGATGGATGGATAGTATAGTATTATATTACTTATGGACGACGAGTGCACTGACGACACAGAGGTAGGTAAAGCCGTGGCCTACCGTACTGCTATATATATATATATATAATATACTTAATAATAATGACGGACCTGGTGGACACTGTCAGCAGACTGCTAAACTAGTATGAAGAAAAAAAAAGCCACCACAGGTATACAATGTAGATGGATGGATAGTATAATATTATATTACTTATGGACGACGAGTGCACTGACGACACAGAGGTAGGTACAGCCGTGGCCTACCGTACTGCTATATATATATAATATACTGTATAATAATAATAACGGACCTGGTGGACACTGTCAACAGACTGCTAAACTAGTATGAAGAAAATAAAAGCCACCACAGGTATACAATGTAGATGGATGGATAGTATAGTATTATATTACTTATGGATGACGAGTGCACTGACGACACAAAGGTAGGTACAGCCGTGGCCTACCGTACTGCTATATATATATTTAATATACTTAATAATAATAACGGACCTGGTGGACACTGTCAGCAGACTGCTAAACTAGTATGAAGAAAAAAAAAGCCACCACAGGTATACAATGTGGATGGATGGATAGTATAGTATTATATTACTTATGGACGACGAGTGCACTGACGACACAGAGGTAGGTACAGCCGTGGCCTACCGTACTGCTTATATATATAATACACTGTATAATAATAATAACGGACCTGGTGGACACTGTCAGCAGACTGCTAAACTAGTATGAAGGAAAAAAAAGCCACCACAGGTATACAATGTCGATGGATGGATAGTATAGTATTATATTACTTATGGACGACGAGTGCACTGACGACACAGAGGGAGGTACAGCCGTGGCCTACCGTACTGCTATATATATATAATATACTGTATAATAATAATAACGGACCTGGTGGACACTGTCAGCAGACTGCTAAACAAGTATGAAGGAAAAAAAAGCCACCACAGGTATACAATGTAGATGGATGGATAGTATAGTATTATATTACTTATGGACGACGAGTGCACTGATGACACAGAGGTAGGTACAGCCGTGGCCTACCATACTGCTATATATATATATATAATATACTGTATAATAATAACGGACCTGGTGGACACTGTCAGCAGACTGCTAAACTAGTATGAAGGGAAAAAAAGCCACCACAGGTATACAATGTAGATGGATGGATAGTATAGTATTATATTACTTATGGACGACGAGTGCACTGACGACACAGAGGTAGGTACAGCCGTGGCCTACCGTATTGCTATATATATATATATATATATATAATATACTTAATAATAATAACGGACCAGGTGGACACTGTCAGCAGACTGCTAAACTAGTATGAAGAAAAAAAAAGCCACTACAGGTATACAATGTAGATGGATGGATAGTATAGTATTATATTACTTATGGACGACGAGTGCACTGACGACACAGAGGTAGGTACAGCCGTGGCCTACCGTACTGCTATATATATATATATATAATATACTTAATAATAATAACGGACCTGGTGGACACTGTCAGCAGACTGCTAAACTAGTATGAAGAAAAAAAAAAGCCACCACAGGTATACAATATAGATGGATGGATAGTATAGTATTATATTACTTATGGACGACGAGTGCACTGACGACACAGAGGTAGGTACAGCCGTGGCCTACCGTACTGCTATATATATATATATATATATATATATATATATATATATAATATACTTAATAATAATAACGGACCTGGTGGACACTGTCAGCAGACTGCTAAACTAGTATGAAGAAAAAAAAAGCCACCACAGGTATACAATGTAGATGGATGGATAGTATAGTATTATATTACTTATGGACGACGAGTGCACTGACGACACAGAGGTAGGTACAGCCGTGGCCTACCGTACTGCTATATATATATATATATATATATATATATATATATATATATATATATAAAATATATATATAAAATATACTTAATAGTAATAACGGACCTGGAGGACACTGTCAGCAGACTGCTAAACTAGTATGAAGGAAAAAAAAGCCACCACAGGTATACAATGTAGATGGATGGATAGTATAGTATTATATTACTTATGGACGACGAGTGCACTGACGACACAGAGGTAGGTACAGCCGTGGCCTACCGTACTGCTATATATATATATATATATAATATACTATATAATATACTTAATAATAATAATGGACCTGGTGGACACTGTCAGCAGACTGCTAAACTAGTATGAAGAAAAAAAAAGCCACCACAGGTATACAATGTAGATGAATGGATAGTATAGTATTATATTACTTATGGACGACGAGTGCACTGACGACACAGAGGTAGGTACAGCCGTGGCCTACCGTACTGCTTATATATATAATATACCGTATAATAATAATAACGGACCTGGTGGACACTGTCAGCAGACTGCTAAACTAATATGAAGAAAAAAAAGCCACCACAGGTATACAATGTAGATGGATGGATAGTATAGTATTATATTACGTATGGATGACGAGTGCACTGACGACACAGAGGTAGGTACAGCCGTGGCCTACCGTACTGCTATATATATATATATATATAATATACTATATAATATACTTAATAATAATAATGGACCTGGTGGACACTGTCAGCAGACTGCTAAACTAGTATGAAGAAAAAAAAAGCCACCACAGGTATACAATGTAGATGAATGGATAGTATAGTATTATATTACTTATGGACGACGAGTGCACTGACGACACAGAGGTAGGTACAGCCGTGGCCTACCGTACTGCTTATATATATAATATACCGTATAATAATAATAACGGACCTGGTGGGCACTGTCAGCAGACTGCTAAACTAGTATGAAGAAAAAAAAAGCCACCACAGGTATACAATGTAGATGGATGGATAGTATAGTATTATATTACTTATGGACGACGAGTGCACTGACGACACAGAGGTAGGTACAGCCGTGGCCTACCGTACTGCTTATATATATATAATATACTGTATAATAATAATAACGGACCTGGTGGACACTGTCAGCAGACTGCTAAACTAGTATGAAGAAAAAAAAAGCCACCACAGGTATACAATGTAGATGGATGGATAGTATAGTATTATATTACTTATGGACGACGAGTGCACTGACGACACAGAGGTAGGTACAGCCGTGGCCTACCGTACTGCTATATATATATAATAAATATAATATACTGTATAATAATAATAACGGACCGGGTGGACACTGTCAGCAGACTGCTAAACTAGTATGAAGAAAAAAAAAGCCACCACAGGAGTGTTTTTCAGGCAGACAAACGTATACTGGACGGTGGTCACTGTCATCAAAACTGTGCACTGTACTCCTGCTATAACTGCTCCCCAGTCCCCACAATTAGGCAGTGTGAGCAGTGCACTCAGCACAGATATATCATGCAGCAGTGCAGCACACTGAGTGAGCACAGATATGGTGGAGCGTTTTTTTCAGGCAGAGAAACAAAGGATTAAACTCACTGGTGGTATAATCAAAACCCTGCACTGTACTCCCTAACAGCTGCTCCCCGTCCCCAATCCTCCCCACAATTATAACTAAGTCACTCAGTCTTTACTCTTTTCTAATATAACGGAGAGGACGCCAGCCACGTCCTCTCCCTATCAATCTCAATGCGCGTGTGAAAATGGCGGCGACGCGCGGCTCCTTATATAGAATCCGAATCTCGCGAGAATCCGACAGCGGGATGATGACGTTCGGGCGCGCTCGGG
The DNA here is from genome assembly GCF_028390025.1 of Pseudophryne corroboree. Classification (NCBI taxonomy): domain Eukaryota; kingdom Metazoa; phylum Chordata; class Amphibia; order Anura; family Myobatrachidae; genus Pseudophryne; species Pseudophryne corroboree. The sequence continues at coordinate 592,162,205 of NC_086448.1, read as the reverse complement.
TTAACCGAGCAAGGCGGGAGGATCCGAGTCGCTCGGACCCGTGAAAAAAAAGGTGAAGTTTCGGGCGGGTTCGGATCCCGAGGATCCGAACCCGCTCATCACTACTATATAATACTGCTGGTCCCCAGTCCCCACAATAAAGCAGTGTGAGCACAGATATATGCAGCACACTGAGCACAGATATGGAGCGTTTTTCAGGCAGACAACGTATACTGGTGGTCACTGGTCAGCAAAACTCTGCACTGTACTCCTCCTATATAATACTGCTGGTCCCCAGTCCCCACAATAAAGCAGTGTGAGCACAGATATATGCAGCACACTGAGCACAGATATGGAGCGTTTTTCAGGCAGACAACGTATACTGGTGGTCACTGGTCAGCAAAACTCTGCACTGTATTCCTCCTATATAATACTGCTGGTCCCCAGTCCCCACAATAAAGCAGTGTGAGCACAGATATATGCAGCACACTGAGCACAGATATGGATCGTTTTTCAGGCAGACAACGTATAATACTGGTGGTCACTTGTCAGCAAAACTCTGCACTGTACTCCTCCTATAATACTGCTGGTCCCCAGAATAAAGATATTTGCACTGCAGCCCCCTGAAACAAAGTGAGAGGACGCCAGCCACGTCCTCTCACTATCATTTCCAATGCACGAGTTAAAAATGGCGGCAACGTGCGGCTCCTTATATAGAATCCGACAGCGGGATGATGACGTTCGGGCGCGCTCGGGTTAACCGAGCAAGGCGGGAGGATCCGAGTCTGCCTCGGACCCGTGTAAAAATGGTGAAGTTCGGGGGGGTTCGTATTCCGAGGAACTGAACCCGCTCCTCACTAGTCATAAGTATCTTTTTTTGTATTATTTTAATCAATAAGGACAGGGGAGGCACTGCCTCCCCTGACTGCACGTCCCTGCTAGTGACTGAGCACCCACACATAAAATGCCTCATGGCAGGTGCATTTGTGTCTATCTTGTGCTCAGCATGGGAAACATTTAATGAAATGCTCTGACTGTTCTTTGCCCACACTCACACTCCCAAACCACCCACCATTCAATCTCACCTATTATAAGGAGCCATAAACGTTAAAGAGGTTCAAATCGGATCAGGTTGCAGACTGCAATAATTTTACATTATACATATATTACCTTATACTGCAGAGAACGATGGTGTATTTTCTACAGTATATTGCTGTTATTAATTTGGTACATTATTATGCATGCAGTAGCAGAGTTTACTATAAATATTTATTAAGGGGCCCAGCCCATGCACTCTTTAAAGGTGAGGTAAACCAATGTGGTGGCTAGCCACACCCCTCTGGATTCTGGCGGCCACACCCCTATAAATGGGCCCCTACCACTGCATCCCCCAGGTGGGCCTATCATGCCCCAGTCTGACACAGTCCAAGTTACAATATGGACAGATGTAGAAGAATGTTTGGTTCACAGTAGGAAGAGTATATAAGTGTGTGTGTGGTTTTTTTTTTTTTTTTTTGGGGGGGGGATGGTAGGAGCACAGATTGGGCTGAATACTGCACAGAATTAATAGATGTATGTAATTAAACAGTGAATACATATGCACAACATAGAGTACATTCAAAATAAATGACAAATAAAAATGTATAAAATAGATCAATTTTACTATATTGCTTTTTGGGCTTAGCAACCCTAACAGATAAAGGAACAGTAACTTGAATACTTACATTTGTTTTGAAAGCGCCCGGTTTTCTTTTATTCATGAAGTATATCATTTGCTTCTAACTAATAAAATTGTGGTCATGATAAACTCTATATGAGCATCCATGTTCTCTTTGTTACATCGGACAAGTATAACCATGCCGCTATCAGAAATTGTGAGGATCAGGACTGCCAGAACAGGTAGGGATTCCCCCCACCTTCCATTACCCCTGCAGCCCCCACAGCTTACCATTCTAGCCACCAGTTGCCGCTCTCGGTAGAAGGCTGCAGGATATCAGAAGGTGCCCCCAGGCATGACCACAGTGGGCCGGGACCACAGCAGCAGCACAGTGAAGTGAAGAGTCCAGAGCAGGTAACCATGGAGGGACAGCACTGGCGGCATTTAAAATTTGGAGTGAGCCACGAGCCAGTCAGAGCTTGCGGACTGGCAGCCAATCAGGAGATGCCACTGCAATCTATATCTGAACCATTTTATGACCCAACATCCACAGCATCATAGGTGAGGTATAAGCCCTAGTTCTTTAGCATAGGGCGGTTTCCTCCTCTGGGAGGGTGTCCTCACTTTGGGCCAGATTATTTTATGGAATGCAGCATTAGGCTGTTTCACATTATGGTAGGGGGCACTCAGTCTATGGGTTTGGCCCGAGCCCAGCCTGCCATTGCTTAGTACATTGCTTGGGGTACTTTGTTTATTCTTCCTGATTTTCATCCTACCACTCTAGACAATGAGCACTGAGCACTGGTGTTGGCTATTTGAAGATCTTCTAGGTGTTGATATAGATGCCAGTTATGTGTGATCAAGGTCAGACCACACAACACAGTAGATGACCATTTATTGGTTTATTAACCAAGCTGAGCTGCAATGCAGGGTGACACTGGGTTAATACAGCAGACATATGCAACAGGCACACTATGCACCTATGGGATTTAGTATGAAATACCTACAATCAAAATCCCGATGGTCAAAATACCGTCAACAATTGACTGACAGTCAAAATCCTGACAAGGTCAAAATACCAACATTTAAAATGTCGACATGCTGCGCTCGGCACACTATTATATTCCCCCTCCAGGTCCACTGGGATGGCAAAGTATGAACAAGTCAGTTTCAATTAGAAAATCATGAAAAACTCATGTCGACTTTTTGACCTGTCGACATTTTAAATGTCAGTGTTTCGACCTTGTCAGTATTTTAAATGTCAGTATTTTGACCATGTCGGGATTTTGACCTTCTCTGTATTTTGGCCCTCATTCCGAGTTGTTCGCTCGCTAGCTGCTTTTAGCAGCTTTGCACACACTAAGCCGCCGCCTACTGGGAGTGAATCTTAGCTTAGCAGAATTGCGAACGAAAGATTAGCAGAATTGCGAATAGAAATTTCTTTGCAGTTCTGAGTAGCTCGAGACTTACTCTGCCACTGCGATCAGTTCAGTCAGTTTCGTTCCTGCTTTGACGTCACAAACACACCCAGCGTTCGCCCAGGCACTCCCCCATTTCTCCAGACACTCCCGCGTTTTTCCCGGAAACGGCTGCGTTTTTTCGCACATACCCATAAAACGTCCAGTTTCCGCCCAGAAACACCCACATCCTGTCAATCACACTCCGATCACCAGAACGAAGAAATTTCTTCGTTAAGCCGTGAGTAAAATACCAAACTTTTTAGCAAATTTACTTGGCGCAGGCGCACTGCGAACGTTGCGCATGCGCAGTTTGCGACTAATCGCACCGATGCGAAGAAAAATAACGAGCGAACAACTCGGAATGAGGGCCTTTGACCGTTGGTAAATGGTTGTCGGTATTTTGACCATTGGGATTTTGATTGTGGGTAAATTGACCGCATCCCATATACATTATATGTACCAGGGGGGTAATTCAGAGTTGATCGCAGCAGCAAATTTGTTAGCAGTTCGCAAAAACCATGGGGGTCATTCTGACCCGTTAGCATGCTGCAGTTTGTCGCAGTGATGCGAACGGGTCGTAACTGCGCATGCGTGGAGAACGCATTGCGCATGGTTGTCATTGCCCAGTGACAGCCATTGCCGGGCAGCGACGCCGCCAGCGGAAAAAGTGATCGCAGCGGCAATCGCAAGAAGACTGACAGGCAGAAGGCGTTCCGGGGCGTCAACTGACCATTTTCCAGGCGTGGTGAGGCGAACGCAGGCGTGTCCAGGCGTTTGGAGGGTGGATGTCTGACGTCAATACCGGGACCTTCATCGCTGGATCCGTTGCACAGGGTAAGTAAGTCTGACCCTGGTCTTGTTTTGTAGGAAACTTTTTTAGCATTGCAGGGCTGCACAAGTGATCGTAGCCTTGCTATGCTAAAATACACTCCCCCATAGATGGCGTAAAGTTGATCGCACGAGCAGCAAAAAGTTGCTACGTGCGATCAACTCGGAATGAGGACCTATGTGCACTGCAGGTTGCAGAGAGAGTTATAGACCATACACACTGGCCGATATTCCTCAAAGATATG